>NC_086204.1:25226146-25426146 GCF_035770615.1 Melospiza melodia melodia | reverse complement strand
TTTCTCTCCCCAAAGGCTGCTGAAACCCTAGAACTTTCTTGTCATTAAAAAAATGTGCAGCAGGGATGCACTTTATGGATCTGAGCTGGTCACCTCTGTATGATATTGTGACACTGAAGAGATTCCTTGGATGTGCTTTCTCTGCCTTTTGGCATTTTCAAACCGAGTCTGGATTTCTCAAGTCCTCTTTAGATATTTCAGGTGACAGGAAGGCACAGAAAGATGAACATGTTATTTCCAGCTAACACTGAGATCTGAGAAACCATTTCCCACTTGTCATGACTGTTTTCTTGGTACTTGCTGAGAGATACTCCCTCTCTAGATATAAAGATATAAATGCAGACTATAACCTGTTTCTGATAGAGAACTAAGTCATATGTTATCTAAATTCTTTCATAAACTCCAAATTTTTTCTGTGGAGCAAGGTTCAGTTTTTTTATGAGTTCTTTGACTTTTCAATTGTCTTTTTTACTGTTAATAAAATTCTAGTATTTGATAATGCATATATTTATGGAGTAGAGTAAAATTTTTTGTCCAAGGAATAGACTGACAGTTCAAATTTTGCATCTGTTTAATTTTTGATGCCTCATTATGTTGTGAGTTTCTTGTTTTTCATCCCATTACTTCTCATGAGGAGTAACTTTTCTTAAAGTTTTACTCTCCTGTGCTATTTGCAAAGTGTTTGCATTGATTCCTTGTGCATTCTGAAGTGTGACCTATCATTTTCAAGTGCTGCTTCCCTCCTAAGCTGCAAAAGGTAACTGTGTTGCTAAATACCTGTTGCATTTAATCTCGAGAATGTCCATTTAAATGAGTTTGCAAAGTGCATTATGATCTTTTACAATAAGGACTCATAAAGTCGAATTCATTGCTGGTATAAGATGAGCACCATCAAATAAAATTGCTTTGGTTTCTGCCAAAAGTCCACTCCTTTGCAGTGCAACATATTGTAATCAACCTGAGTTTTTAGGAAAAGTTGATAGCAAATTTTGAGGTTACTGTTAGCAATTAATTGGTTCAATGCTAAGTTCTTCTGTCACTGTAATTTTAAAGCATAAGGAACAGCAGTGATGCTATAGACATAATTATTTGTCATCTTTTACTGCTTTCTTCTTTTGCAAGCCATTGACAAATCTGCTTGATCTGCTGAGATGTTTTTAGCTGTTCTTGCTTTTAAACTCATAAACATGAAAGTTATTTTATTAAAAATGTCATGTTCATAGAACTTGTTAAAGGGAGTAGAGTTTAAAATTAGTAAACAAGGACTGACTGAGACTGATACTTTATATTTGCTGCTTCCAATTTCTGTCCTTCTATTGACAGAACCTGAAAATCAAAATGTGATAGAAATGACCACATGCACAGAGAAATATCTGCAGGGTAGATCAGGGCAGTGCAGATCCCTGAAGCACACATGGTGCCAGGAGAGTGAATTGTATCCACAGCACCACTCCACCTCTCCATCTACAAGCACACAAACTGCACTGGGGCTTTTGTGTCCCGGCAGAGGCAGCAGCAGGAGCTACAGTTCTTCCTTGAGTTTACACCAAACCAGTGGTAATCTTCATGGACAGGGTTTTACAGGGTCTACTTTCTTTGAAGCACCCACCTATGGACAGCTGCTGGCCCTCACAAGCCCTGGACATCACCAGGAGCTGAAGTAGCTTCCTGTCTCCTGCACCTGGGTATTGTTTACTCTCTTTACTTCTCCTCTGCCCTTGATGCTGAGCTGGGCTTGTTTGCAAACCAATTACATGGTTTGTCATGTAGTAATAGCACCTTCTGTGCATTGAGCTGTACCCAGATTTCATAGGAGAGTGCTTTTGCTGTTGGTTTTAGAGATCCACTCCTGAGATAACTCCTACTCAAGAAGCTGCTTTGAAAATATGTTAAAAATTGCCTTTGCTGACCAATTACACCCAGCTGGGGTTTGATCCACAAATGTATTTTGGTAAGAAGATGTAATTCTCTGGGAGATCCTTTTGTGCCTTCATCAAGTCCTGGATTGTCACAGAAGTGTCTCTCAAAGAAGTTGTGTTTCAAGGAGCAGCTTTGCAGCCCATTCTTGCTGGAGCAGGCTGAGTTCCTCTTCAGACTACTCACAAGGGGCATGGCTTGGCACAAAGCCAGAGGTGCTGAGATTCTTGGAATATTCCATGGAGAAACATAGAGAGATGCTTCAGATTGAGTTAACTGGAGTGGTCTTATTTAGGTGCTTTAACTCATTTTACAGAAACCAAAATACTCATTTCAGTGCCAAGTTGTTATAGAAGGACTACATTTGCTTCATGCCCTGCTGAGAGATGCTGGCAGGAGCTGTTATCAAAGACTCCTTTTCCCCTTAGTCATTTAATAGTAGCAGCTTCTCTTTTATTCTGTGTTCTCTGAGAGCAGAATAGGAAGTGATAATCTCCTTGGAATACAGCAGACACCTGTTTGATAAGTGGTAATTGCATTACTCCTGGAGGATTATCACAGTGGTGCTTGTTTCTTTGTAATGAAGCTCCGCTCTTATAAGCAGAGCAGAACTTCACTAGAAGATACACATTCCAGGTAAGAGAAACAGAAAATAGGAAACAATCAGCCTTTTTAGAAGCTCATTTTTAGAAGTCAGTAGCACTGTGTTTTCAAGAGCTAACATTGCAAAAATCCAATTCCTCAGAAAATGATATCCATGAAGAAAAGGCAGCATAAAAATCCCATCAGTGTTTGAAGCATTTATTTGGAAGCAGCTCTGCTAGCACAACTGCTTGAACTGTGCCAAGGAATTATATAGTGCTGGAAACAAATCCAGGCACTTCTCTGCCATCCAAAGCATTGTACAATGTTGTGAAGTAAATGGCATCCCACCATAGACCAGAAACGTGCCAAGTATTTGGCTGATACTCTTTGTGAATGCAAAGCAGTTCCCAAGGTGTGTCTGTAAATATCTGTGGGCAATATGTGATGTGGATGGATTGTTGTTAGTTTATACTGTTTATTATTTTATTTGTTCCCGAGCTTAAAAACCTGTTAGTGGTTTTGTGTCTCTTCTGAATAGTGAAAAATAAGTAGTTAGAGATCAGACTGAGTAAAAACAATTATGACATTGTCTATATTGTATGGCAATTACATAAAGAAAATACCAGAAATTTAACAGGCTCTGTTGGAACATAAAAGCAAGCAAATGGAACAGGACAATTTTGAGGAAAGGAAATACAGCAAGACAGGTTAAAACTCTTTAGAGTGTTTTTGCATTTATGAGTCTGAATCCATGTTAAGTGCAGCTGAATTTTTCATGTTAGAGTATCAAAAGTAAGAGTACACAGTACCACAAAACACTATAACCAGACTTCAAAGCATGTGGTCATCCACAGAGAACTGATGGATGAGTGGACACTGGCCCTTTCCCATGTTTTCAGGGCCTAGAGGGATTCTTGTCCTTTTTTTAATTGACCTTTTCTTTCTTTACCTTGATCCTTCTCTCGATGGATGCTTTAACTCCTGGTATTTGTTGTCACCCAAAGACAGTGTCTCTTTAGCTTAGGAAAGGTTGGGAATCCCAGTTTATCTGTGAATAACACTCTGTTAGTTGCAATTTATCTTGGTTTAGTTAGAGAATTGTTTTTTTCAGTTCCAGAGCCCTTCAGGAATGTACAGTGAGTTATGACCTGTTCCCAGGCATGTGTGTTTTATAGATCAGTTCACACAGGTGTACTGATTAATAAACTCACTGGACCAATTTACATGCCTAAGTTTTAACCACTGAGTAATTAGCGAAAGCATTGCTGAGGAACTGGAAATTTGGGAAATGTGTCATTATTTGCATATCAGTATAAAGCAATTACTAAATTAAAGAGTGCACGTTGTGACAAACATGAAGCTCCTTTACTGTTGCTTTGTCAGTGCACATTAACATCAACTTGATGTGAAAGCCTGGCTTTCTCTGCATGAACTAAAAATCCTAAGGCAGAAGTACACAATGAATCACCCAGAGTTTGGAGGCTAGCACGCTGAATTGCCTTGGGGTTCAGACTGAGGAAAGAAAAAACTCATGTAAAAGACCATTGAGAAAACGTATCAGTGGAAAGTAATTAACTCAAGATCCACAATTAGCCTCATGGTCTATACTTAACTGTGTTCCAGGTCTTTCAGCATTTATTTAATTCTGTTACCCTGTGTTTCAAATAGCTGCAAATGGCTTGGCAGATTTTTCATCCTTTTTAATATTTACAGTTTTTGTCTAACAAGAAGAATGAGCTCTGTAAGTGATCATGGGGATTTATTTCAGTCTCTCAAGTATATTTCTTTTTTAGCAGAATCCGTTGTACGAGGAAATATTATTTTCTTTGTGCTTCCTTTAAATATATTTGTGGTTTGAAGCAACATAAAGTACTACAGTAGCTGTCCTTCTGCTTTAATTCCTAATTTGCCTAACTAGGCTCAGTCAAATGAGAAATAATCAAAACCAGGGATAATTTTCATTCAGCCAGCAAACGACAGGGGTAGATGCACAGTAACACGGCTGGTGATTAACAGGGCCCGTAGCAGAAATTGGCATGTGTGTTCACCAGCACACCAGGGCTGGGTGTTCCCAGAGCACCAGGCACCACTTTTTCTCAAGCTCACAAGAATCCCGTTGTGTTTTGTGGAGCTGCCTTTGGGGTGGTTGTTGCTGCAGTGCCAGCATCCCTCCCCTGGTGTCTGAGGGACACGAGTGGCCTCCTCACTGTGCCTTGGAGCTCCTCCAGCCTCCCACACCAGCCTCAAGATGATTCCAGAGCTGCCTCACCATACTTCTGCCTTCAGCACATGTAAACATCTGCCAGGATTGTGGCAAAATAAGACACATATGCAGCAGCCTTTTGGAATTTTGGCAAATTAACACAGCAGTCTCTTAATCCTAATCTAAATAATTTATCAAATTTTAAAACATGAGTAATAGTTCAGGCACTTTTTTTTCTCTTCAGTTCAGAGCTCTTTAAACTTTTGGTGTTTTAACTCTACAGCATTCCTTTGTGATTTTAAGCTTCATTATAGTTCAGAGATCTACCATGGGAACACGACTGAAATCCTTGGAATGAATTTCCTCCGACCTGTGTTGACAGGTTTAAATTACGTACTCTGACACTGTTCTTGTGGCTGGATTAGAAACTTTTTTCCGAGTTAAACCTGTGATAAGTAATTGTCACAGCGCTCTGGCACAATGCTAATGTGAAGTGACGTGTCCAAACTGGCCTCAGTAACATGAAGAACCCCAACAGGTGTGAGGGGTGGATCTTCCCATGGGCCCTGCGGAACTTCTAACAGGGGAAAAATAGTAGAAAAAGTGAAATGAACCTTGACTAAAGCTGTCAGCAGTAATTATCTCAACAACACTTTGTGAGGAGTTAAAATAAGCATTACTGATTTATAACCTGAACACACTCCACGCTAGAGATGGTTTTTTTCATCCAGTTAGTGTTTAAAATGAAACGTTGAATACCTGTCAAGATTTTTTTTCTTTTTATTGGAGAGCCATAATGAAAATGAAGTTATTTTCCAGAGGAAGTTAATTTCAAGGGCTGTCAAATTTTTTTTACTCTTCTTTTCATTTTCATATTTGTGCAATAGTTTAATAAAATAAACAAACCTCAAGCATACTTGACTGTTTTTCCCAGCTAATGCTATTTGATGTCAAAAGACAAAGTGGCTAATGTGGAATTACATCCACTTTCTATTGTTATTCAAGGAGGGTAAGGGCTTACGTGGCAGTAGATGAGCTTTGGGTGTTTGATTTCTTTTTTCTAATATTATGTACTGAACTTGGATAACAATGTCTAGTTGAGCAGTACAGACTGAAGAGAGCCCTTCAGCTCTGGGTAGTAAATCTTCCTGAGTCAATTAATTGCATAGTACAAAAAAGCCCTTGTTTCAGTCAACTAAAAGAATGTATTTAATAATTTGCTTTTTGAATTGCAATATACCTTCATTTTTCATTGGGATACTTGCTCTTTGTTAGTGTGATAACACTTGTTTTATGTATATTATGTGTTTTAGTATGGATAGAAGTAGTTTTACAGTCTGTTACTATTAGAAAAATACTTGCTAACTTTTGGGAAAAAACAGGCCAAAGGTAAACTTTAGTTCACAGAAAATCTTGAATCTCTTGGAGCTTTAAACATAACTTTTAAACATGAGCATGCAGGAATTCTTAAATCATGTATCACTTTGCCTTTGTGAGATTATACATTGAAAAGAAGATAGGTTATTTATTGAATATAAACAGTGACAGGTGTTGGGTTTGGAAGAGTTGACCACCTGTTTGTTCCCAAGGAATTCAGTGAGAGTTTGAGCATAACAGGCTGCCTGTGCACTGTTAATGATGCTTGGTTAAACACCAGGAGCTGCAGCCATGGCAAGAACAAGATCATGTGAAAACTCTCTCATGTCATAGTGTCATTTTTCTTGAAATGATGAGACCTGGAGTATCCTCAGAAATGGCATGAGTTGCTTGTGAGTCCACCACCTCCTCCTTGCATGGATTGGTTTCTCTGTTTGGATCTCCAGCCAGGAAAGAGTGTGGAGCCATCTGATAATCTCTGGAGAACTGCAGAAGATTGCCAGAGTTCCCATACTCTTATTTTCCCTGCTTCAATAGTCACATGAAAGGGCTATGCAAAATACCCTTAGAAACTACAATTTTATTCAACTGTTTCTTTAATGAAAAACTTTCTACACTTGTATTTCAAGTGCAAAAACAAAACTTCACTCACTTGCTCTACTTCTCACCCCTGCCTTGTACACTTGGATTTTTCCTATAATTGCTATATCCTGTCCACCATACAAATATTGCTTTTCCTAGCTTCCTCAGTCTTGGAAAAGATAGGTTCCAAAAGGAGAATGGAAATGGGAGTGAGCCTCAGCTGTGGAGCAGCCTGACCAATCTAGTTCCAATGGTAAACAGCAAGAAGAAAAACTTATTTTTTAGGTGTTCCAAATAGATTGGTTTATCATTAGTTTTGTCTTATTACCTTACCTACTGTCAGTGCACTTAAGAAATGAAAGCATTTGATCCCTAAAATACCTTGTATCCAAATCCTTCTAGTAGTACCATGTGCATAGAATGTTTGATAGAAAAACAAGAACAGAAATGTTCCTTCTAGAGTTTTTCTTTTTTCTCAAAGTTTTTGTTTCTTCTCAAACTTCTTATAATTGAATTCAAAATGCAACTTTTTTCCCTGTATCTTCAAGAAAATCCCTCCATCCATCCATCTGATAAATTGGCATTTATCATACTCAGAAAATTAGTTTGTGCTATAATAAAAGGTCACATAACAGAATAGTAAATTTAATATGAAAATTGAAATGCCTGATAATGCTCCTTGCTCAGACCTCTATCCTTATCCCTTCACTTGCCTGATGAGGAGGAAGAACCATCATAGTAATTAATCCAATGAGGAAAAGGATCAAATTGTGGGAGTGACATTCTCACAGAGGAGACACCTGCCAGTCATTGAGTATTTTGCTATGTGCACCTCTCTGAAGTTATTTATAATAATTGAGTGGTATGAAATGTACTTGGTCATGTTTATTTCTCTATTCTTAAGCCATGTAGCAGTGAGTAAACTAGTAATGGAAAAGGTAAACAACTCACATTTTGGGCACAGTGAAAAGGCTGTCACATGAGTATTTGAACCAGGATTAGTAGGTAGCACTGCATTTGTTTTTGATTGAGATTTTTTGGTGTGATATATGTGTATTACAAACCCCTATGTGTGTAGTGCAGCCTGCTAAGCAACCTTTAGAAAGAGCCCTTTTTATGGGAGATTTATGGGGGAGAGTCAAGTATCGGAAAACACGCTTTTTATTTTGTGCACCAGAATCTTGTTTGCTTACTTTATCTCTGAGTATTAAAAGCAGAAAATGGATTTTTTTTTCCTTTTCCTCAATAGAAAATCATGCTGTGAGAGTTCCCTGTTTAATTTCCTATTGAAGCAGATTGTATACAGCCAAACATGACTCTGTATTAGAAGTTTAGCTACTTGAATAATTGGAACGATTCATATCAGTGATGTTATACAGAAATTACATTTTTAGGATCTTTTTATATTAAAAATCCAGAAGGTTTGTCCACTGCAAGGTTTTGGTTTTGGCTTGCCATTGTCAGGTATTGCCTGTTGCTTCACTTGCTGTGTGTGTGCAAGTGAAATCTGGCATCATTTATAGAATCTTCTCCTTTATGTATGGATCAAGTAGTCTCTGAATTTCTGTCTGATGCTTTGTGAGATTTACAGTTTGACCTTTGAATTTCTGAGAACAAATTATCAAGAATCTCTACTTTATGCCAAAAAGATGGTATTAGAAAATATTTTGTCATGGAAAAATACCTCTCCAGTGAGTTGGAAAGAATTTGTCGTTTGAGTAGTTTGAAAATGTGACTGAAACAGTTTCTTCTTTTCAGTGGTCTTTTTAACAGCCAAAAGCTGTTTTTAAAATTTACAAGTACTGAGTATTATAGCTCTATACAATAACTTGCCCTGATTAACAGGTGTCTGTATGTTCAGATAGATGGATTAATGTCCATTAAAGCAAATCAGAGTGTCCACACACTCCAAACCCTCAAAATCCTCATTGCTCTTGTAATAATCAAAAGCTGAACAAAGAGCACAAAATAAACAAATATTCCTACCTGCCTTGAACATTATACTTGCTTGTTCTGAGTAGTTCTTGTTTACAAAAAGCTTTATCCCTTTGCAGAGATGGGATCCCTTGATGGAAAGTATCCTGTGAACAGCACAAGCTCTCAATAATTGAGGATGAGGAAGGATGTCCTGTTCTGTACAGATTATTGCCTTAAGCTGGACACTTTGGGTGTCCCAGCTATATTCTGTAAGGCATTAGAAAGCTCTTACAGCTTCCTTCACTTTCCTCATTAGGTATGGCTGCCATTCAAATCTCTTTTGAGATGCTGTTTTTCTCCATCAGTGTGTGGCTGAACATGAGGAAGGCCAATTTGTCATATCCAATTACTCCTTTCCTGATGCAGTCCACTGAGCTTATAATTTTTGTATCAGCATTTCTCAGAGGAGTGAGTTCTGCAGCTGGAGTTCTCTGCTGGTATTGTTCCTTCATGTTCCTTCTACTGTTTATCTTTCTCACACCTTCAGCATCTTGATTAAATATCTCTGGACTGGTGCAAGAGACTGGGTTTGTTTCTTCATTTGTAATTTCAGAAGTCTGCAAGAGTGGGAATTAAGTTGTGCCAACAAACTCTTTCTAAAAGATACAAGGTTTTGAGATTATGGACTTGTAATTTTTCATATTATTCTGAGCATGAGGTGACAGCACTCTGGAATTACATGCTCTCAATAATATCTTTCTCTCCTTCAGGTATATTTGTATCATGAAATATTTGGGGAAAAAATAGTGGGTTTAGACAGTTCTGAATTGTATTTATAGAAGCTTCTACATAAAACTAATATAGCATGAAGAATAATTTATTGTTTAAAGCATCTGGTCTCACTCCAGATTTGGCAAATATTTCTGGGTTAATCTGGAAGGTTGACAAAGAATCCTGCATGTTTGGATCAGAAAAAGTGTTGCTTAAATTTATCCCTCGATTGCTAATGCTGGCAATTGAAAAACAAATCATCTCACACTGAGCATTTACAAATAGTATTAGTGTCTTAGAGCTGGAAAGCACAAGTGAGCACCAGACTATTTCTTTCCTCTCTAAACTGTAAGACTTTGTAGTGATCTTTCTCTTAGTAGTTAATATTTATTTCAGGTAACCTTTCATGCACTTTTAGTCCAGGTTGTACCCTTACCTTTTTGAATACCAGAGCTATTGAATCCATGTAGTATCTCTGCTGTTTCCTAAAAGGAGACTCTCCTGAAATGTTTGATATCTTGGATTTTATTTTCCTTCTCCTTAAAAGCTATAGGAAGCCAAATAGGAGATTACTTTAAATAAATGCAAGCAATGTCTACACAGTGTTGGACAAAAGATCTGGCTCTGGAGTTACTTTTTGCAAGCAATTTTCCTTATTTCTGATTTTGTTTCACTTTCTACCTCATGTACCTTCCAGTTCTGAGACAGTTTGATTTTCACAAGCATAATTTCCCTGCCTAAAAAAGGAGTAATCTTTTTTTTTTCTGCTTTTGTGTTATTTCTTTTATAACCTACACTTACCTTGTTGTTCATGCATGAGTCCTGCAAATGCATTTTCAGTGTCTTTTCTTGTGCATGTGGAAGCCATCCCATTCAAGCTCTGGTACCCAAATAGGGGTGACTTTCATGCAAAAAAAGAAAAATTCAGAAAAGTGACTGACTTTGGAGGTTTTTTTCACATCCACATGGGCTCATAAGCTAGAGAATATGGGTAATCAGGTAGTCTGGCTACAAACCAGCTTTTGGGGTAGGTTCAGTTATGGGGTTGGTATAAATATTTTGTCCATTCCCATGGGAAGGTGGCTGAAACAATGATAATTTATTGCAATGATAATTTTCTGCATCTCTGTTTGGGAGGGGGAAGGTGCAGTATTCAGAAAGAAAAACCTCTCCTAGAGCAGTGTGAGCTCTACAGTTCTTGCCACTGAGACATTTCAGTGGTGCTCCCGTCAATACCTTGCATTTACAGTACTAGGAAAGGGTTTGTTGGGCTGCCTGGGAGGTGATGATGAGGTTTTATGATTTCCAAAATAAAGCTTGAACTTTTGTGGTGCAAGAGTCTTTCTTTGCAAGAGAACTCTCTCTCTGTGAATGAAGATAACTTTATTCTAGAAGAATGTTGATGCCTGGTGTTTATTTTGGAATGAAGGCAGAACTGCTATTTCCTTTGCAAAAAAACCCCCAACTTTTCAGAAAGGGGAGGAAAAAAAAGCAAAAGGAAGGGTGATTTCTCACACCAATGTGCACAAACCCCCAACATTCCAGCAACTGTGTGGAGAGTGGGATGAAACAGGCTCTGATGTGGAACCCCTTCTGCTGTTAGCTGGTGTTTGAGAGACGCTTTGACACTATAATATAGGGTTGCAAATTGGAATTGCAACACCCTGCAATTGGGCCAAGTGATGAAGCAGCACAATAACTGCCTGCTTGATCTTACCACTCTCTCTTTAATGTGCATGTAAAAGATACTGGGAGCCTTTCCAGGCATCTGTCAGGGGATTTGATGCTGTGAGAGAGGGAGCTGTGGTCTGTGTGTGGTTCATGTGGGTGTTTGTGTGTTTTACCAGCATTTCATATGGTGTGATAACTACAGGGCAAAGTTTCAGGTTTTATAACAGTTGGGTTTTGTTTATTATTAAAAGCTTATAAAAATAATAATTGAAATGGTGGATTATGGCAGAGAATGCAGTTCTTATGCTCTTGTCAAAGGAGTTTCATAGGTAATTGGTCTAGAGCTGGGTGTCGTCTTTAATATTTCATTTACTCCAGAGAATTAAAACTCACTTCCTTTAAGGCGATTGCTGGGCTTTTTACACAGCTAAACTTGTGTTTAACCTTGCTGTGAGAATGTGACAGTAGGCTAGTTCAGACAGGTTAACATTCATTTGGTAACCAGCCTGCTTAATCAGCCTGCTTCAACCTGCAGCAAATTAAATCTCTGTGAGTTCTAGCAGGCAAGTGAGAAAGTCGCTCTGAATTATGTATAAAAAATAAATGGGGTATTTTCAGTGCTCATGGCAGTAAATGAAATTTAAGGCTTATGATTTATTCTTGGATTTTTGTTGAGAATGATTGAAATGTATTTTACCCTAATGTTTTTACAGTCCAATTAGGAGAGTGCTGTATTTCTGAAATGTATAATGTAAATATTTTGTTCTGTGCCCTGCAAAAATACTAACAAGTTTTACAGGATCTAGGTGTTTTTCTGTCCTCTCTGTGTTTCATCTGAAGAAACCCTTACAAAATATGTTTTAAACGTACAGTCAGGACTACCCTTCTCCACATCACTGAAAATTGCATAGCATTAAATACTTTGTCACTGGCAAAAACAATTGATTATCTTTATTTGGGAGTTACTTGCATTGTAAAATCACTCCAAATAGGTGCTTCTTAAATTGCTATTTGTGGTCATCAAGCTTGCTTCTCCTGGACTGCTGTGCTCTCCAGAAGAGGCAGGAGGCTGGGCAGAGCCTGTAAATGCAGAGATGGCACAGTTGGTTCTGGTCACAGAGTGGGCAGTTCTCATTTTTAGGCATTATAATGAGTGTGTTTTTAAATGCAATATAGGACCAGATTTTCAAATATTATTGCTGTGTGTTTGCAAGCATCATAATAATTTTGCCTTTCAAATGACTGTAGAATTTTTCTAAAAATTGAGATTTAGGCATACAGCAAAGGGCAGAAGTGCTGTTTCTGTTGGCACTGGCTACTGACCATCCATCCTGTGGACTGTGCTGCCTGCAGTGTCAGCAGTTTGGGTTGTGTGTCTTTGTTCATATGAGGAACATGGTGTGCACCCTTGACATTTAAAATCACCAAAAAGGAGAAGAAATATCTTTTTTAAGTTGCCAATGTGATTGTGTCTATTGCAATCTCTGCTGATAAACAGATCTTTCAAAATACAAATTTTTTTCAAGACAATTTAACTGATTTTAATTATGTGTATCAGTACTTAGCATCTTTAACAATTGCTTCTTGATTAGCAAAAATAAAAATCTATATTTGCATCATCAATGCATAGAACTGTAAAAGTTGCAATGTACAGTAACATTTCAAACTTCAATACTGGTTCAGGAGAAAGGGAAACAACTCAAGGCCCTTTGGAGTTTGCAGTTCCATGGATAATTTGTGCATACACCTCAGTACAACTCAATTGATGTTTCCTTAAATATTTTAATGTAAGGAATAATTTTAGTTTTTCAGCTTCTTAATATATGTTTAAATAATGCAGTCTTTAATTTGAGCCTCTAAACAACCTTAAATCCTCCCCCCAACCTTTAATTGAGACTGTGGCTTTAATGAGGAACCATTGCTTGCTTTGTAGATGACTTTGGCCGTGTCAGGACTGACTTTTCCTTGCCATCGACTCACAGTTGGGAGAAGATCCTCACCTGTACAAACAAGGGAGCAGTCAGAGGAGGTAAGGACATCATCCCTGTGCTCCCAGTCTGCTCTAGGAGCAGGCAGAGACACCTCAGGGTGCAGTGGTCACCATCCCTCCTGTTGTGCTGTGTCTTACAACAATCCATTAACAGTTCCTGCAGTTGTGACAAAGTCAGGAACTGGGCAAAGGTGTCATTGAAGAAAAGGAGGAAAAAGAAAACAAACAAATCCCAGCAAAGCATCTGACTGGGGGAGATGACCTTAGCTCCTTGCACTAAAATTTTTATTTTTCTCCTTTGTATGGGTATTCCAAATACCAATGTAAAAGCCACCATTGTGTGGCTTTTTGCCCTCTTTCTTATGCAGCTTTCTTATACCAGCTCTGGTACCAGTAGGTGGAAAAACAGCATTCACTTTGGATAAAATTTGCTCAGTTATGTGTATGCAGAGATTCTTTAATTATGCATTTTGTCACATAATATTTCTGTCAACCAGACTTCTGTTAAAAATTACCTTTGATAATGCTGTATAAAATAGTAAATTAAACTGCAGTATATTATGTGTATTTGTCACTGTGTGTGTATTTTGTATTTCACTGAAAATGTCTGAAATAGAAGCTTACAGTGGAATTTGGGTTTTGTTTTTATACAGCAATGCACTGATGTTCATATGGTTAGTGATAGTGATGGAGATGACTTTGAAGATGCTACTGAGTTTGGAGTTGATGATGGGGAAATGTTTGGAGTAGCTTCATCTGCCTTGAGGAAATCGCCAATGAGTAAGAGTTACAATTGACTGGGGGTTGTACAGCAGAGGTGAAGGCAGAGAGGTGGGAGGGGGCTGCAGAATTAAAAACTGGAAAACATCTTTTGGTTAGAGTTGTTTGAATGTCATGTCTGATGGATGTACCAAAGGAAAATACTGCACACATAACTGGCAACTATAAAAGCACTTTTCCATGGAGGGGAATTTTTAACCTTGCAACTGAAGAATAATAATTCAACTTAAAATTGATGAGTAACAAATAAAGTCAGAGAAATTGTGATCTCTATCCAAATGCACGTGTACATAACTAGATTTCCACTTTCCTGTTTTGAAAATTCTATATTTCATTTTTGATTAATGTTTTACTCATTATGCTGATCAAGTTTCTCAATGATTATTTGCCCTTGAATTATGAAAAGGATTGAGCAGGAGCAGTCAGTTACCTCCTACATGCAACTCCTGCATACTCTTTATTTACTTTAGGCTTGCATTAGTGTTACTTCATTAGAAGTTTTTTGACAGCAAATATATGTAACAATATGGAAAACTTTCTAACATTTCAATAGGAAGGTTGGAGCCTTTCAAGCCTTAAAGTAAGTCCAGCGTGCTAATGCTGAGCAAGTGAAATATCACATTACACTGGACCTGAGGATTTTACTGTTTGGAAAACCTGAATATATTCATGAGACCCTCTAGGAATTTCTTGTCTTTCGAAAGGTTCATAGTCAATAGTCTTCCGTGATGTTTATATGGTTCCTTGGTAACACTTCAGTAAGCTGGGAACATGAAATACCTGTGAAGTGAATGTGTTTGCATATTACAATCTGTTTCCATAGAGTTGCATTTCTTTTTTTTTTTTTTCCCCAATTTTTTAAGTGCCAGAAAATGCTGAAAATGAAGGAGATGCCTTATTACAATTTACAGCAGAGTTTTCTTCAAGGTAAGCTTAGACTGTTAACTGTGCAATTCTTATTACAAACTCAGTTGAAGTTAGTAAATAATGAAAATAAGAATAAACCAAGTCTACGTGTTTTCTTATGAGATTATAGCATATTTAGAAGTCCTAATCTAATTTATTTAAATTCTAATTCTGCTGCTAGAACTAGTTCTGAAATAAAATTATTTCTCAGCCCAAGCTGGAGTGGTTGATTTTTGTCCTATTTATTTTGCCACTATGTTGTACCATTACTTAATTATGTAAAGTACCAGAAGGATGAGAAAGATTGGTTATATTTGATAATTTTATTATGATATGCAGGAACAGAAAAGCTGAAACTGATTAGTATTGAAAAATAAATACATAGTTGCTGTAAGAGTTTTCACAATAGCAAAATGGTTGGGTAAATATTGACTGTTAAAAACCAGAGATATTCTGGATTTTTAAAAAACTTTATACTACCAAATGATGCATTGTTAAACAGTTGCTTGTTTCATTGAATTGGTAGAAGCTGCAAAGTAATGGAAAGTTTATGTATTTTCTGTTTTCACTCCAGTGATGAAATATTCCTTTATGTGTATGAGATGCCTTAATCTGTAATGGAAGAATACCCTTCAATTAACCTTTAAGAATATAATAGAGAGAGAAAATAATTTGAAAATTGTGTAGAAATTTTACAGAAAATTGTGTAGAACTTAAGGTATCTACATGTGTAAGCAGAATGTTTTTATGATAAATTTGGTAAGGTAGTAGTTCATTACTTTGGGTTTTTCAAGGTCAGAAAATAAATGGGTCCTAAATATTTTCTTTCTGTCTTTTAGAAGTGTAATATTCATCTTTCTAAAGATTTAGCCAATGCATTATATTTACAGAATTTATGAAAAGGTAGAATATTGAAATGACTTGATTTTGTCCTTTTTTATTAATTGGAAATTTTATCTCTTTATCTCTAATAGATATGGTGACTGCCATCCTGTTTATTTTATTGGATCATTAGAGGCTGCTTTCCAAGAAGCCTTCTATGGGAAAGCAAGAGATGTAAGTGTGTATTAAAACTACTTTATTTAATGTAGTGGGGGAATGGAAATCACCTTAAGGGTTTCATCTTGATTTTTGAAAAGCTGAGCTACATTTTGGAGTTGTTTTGCTTTTATTGTTTGAGAAGAGTTGCACTCATTCAGTTGACTGACTAAAAGACTTACCTTGGTGGTTGCTGAAATTGCAGTGAATAACTGATGCTTTCTAATCATTCAGGCTGTATTTTTACTGAAGCTCTTTAGTTGTCAAAGCTACTCTTTTTCTTCTCCCCTCCTCCCTTTTCTTCCTGAAATAATGGTGTCCTAGCACCAGATAACCCTGCCTGTGTGTCTTGTGGTTGACAAGTTCACTGTTGCATGTTGGTAACTCCTTTGAAGAATGGCTAATGAAATTGTAAATTTAAATTGGAAGCTCTCTCAAATACAGTGTGCTTTTTTCCCCCCTTTGTAGAGCCTTTATCTGCCAAGTAAGTTCCAGTACTAAGGTTTGGTTGTTTAGTTTTTCTGTATATCCAACCAGGCATCTCAAGTTTCTGTTATTCCATGCACAGTTTTAAAATCAGTATTTTAATAAAATTCGAATGGGGACAGTTTATTTAAGTTTTGGTGACTTGATTCACCATGGAGAAACCCAAAACCCTGCATAATTAAGCACAGATAAAGCTGAAACACAAACAAGAAAATCATGCTGTTTAAATTTACTTTTTGTTTTCTTGATAGATGTTTAATTTTAAAATGAAGAAAGTAGTTATTCATATTGGAAGGACTTTCTGTATTATGTTAGGGGCTGTTCTGATAGATGTGAGAATTATAAATCTACACTATATAGCTGAAGTTGACACATACTTAACACTCTAAGTTTAGTGAATATTTTCATGTCTTTGCACAGAGAAAAAATCCTGTGAATTGAACAAGGAAAGGGTGTGAGTTGGGAAGTTCATTTAGTGTCATGTCATCAGAAATGGTTGGCAGTGTATCAGTGTAATAGTGGACAAAACTCATAAAGAACTTTCATAAACAGTTTTCTACCTATAAATCTAATATTAATGCAGTGCAGTTACTTAGTATTTTATTGCTCAAAACATTTCTTGTGCTACTTACATACTACTTTTGAAATTCGTGTTGCCTTACATTTTTAATATTTTGTGACTTATTCAGGCCAGGTCATCATCGCAATAAAACCATTGTGTATATTGTGTATAAAACATTGTTTGTGTATATATATATATATATATATGTATGTATATTTAGGAGAGTATTCATTTTTGTTTGTGTTGTTTGGATTGTTGAGGTTTTTTTTCTGAATATTGCCTTATTTTGAAAGCTCTCCCTCCCACATTTGGAATGGCATCATTTTTATTGTAACATTCTGATTTTAAGCAAAGATATGAGAATGTGGAAATACCATTTATTTTCACTGCTTTTGCCTGTTACAAAGTATTTTTTTCTGGAATTCAGAATTGAGGAAAGGGACACATTATTTCATATTTCTATAATTTAATTTCCTTAAATAATTTTAAAAATATATTTCAGTGTAAAAAAAAGCTTTGGAGAAATTGCAACCTGTGTGTCTTGTCTTCTAATTTATACTATGGAGGGCACTTAATTTTACCAGGGCAACAGATGAGCTGCAGGCACCAGCATTCTTCACATGAAGTGAGATATTGAGTTCCAAGAGTAAATAAAAACAAGATTGAAGGTTTAAATCCTCTACTAGGCTTTTTGAACTTATATGCTCATTAAATGTTTATTGGAGTGGTGGGATTACGAAGGATTTGGGCAGCTTCATCAACTGGTATATACTTAATCACTAAGTAAAACACTACATTTGATAGAGTGTTTCTCACGATGCCACACTCAATCCATCTTAATGAAAACCGCTTCAAACTGATTTAATTTGAGAGCACTTGGCAGCTTGAGTGCTCAGAGATCTTGGCCTTTTCTTGACAAATTCTCAACTCTGTCCAGAGCAGAAGGTGCACTCTGTAGTTCATGTCTAGTGACGCAGCCATCAGCTGTGTTTTAAATCTGTATTTTGGATACTTTTGACCTCAAAAAAAAAAAAAAAAGCCCAATGTGTATAAACATGAAGCTTTTTTCCAGGCATATTTTAATTTGGGTTGTTTGAAGAAAATTAACTTATGTCAGAATGTGTGTTTTGAATGCAGAATATGAGTTCAATTTTTTAAATGAAAATAGGTGTTTCCTGTTAAATCTGTCTTAATTCATTTTTATTTAGCAAAATGTTGCTTGAAAAAGAAATACCTTTTTAAAAAGTTGAGGTGTTTATCTGCTGTGTTTGAGTTGTTAGCCAGTGAAAATTAATATACACGATTGGTGTCTTTTAAACTTTGGAGCAAACAACTTGCCACAACAACTCCAGTTTTTGATAGGAATGAGGTCAAATGTGGCTCTGCTTTAAAACCTGTATAACTTATTGCCACAAAAATACAGTACCCAAGATACAGAGCCTTGCTTTTAACAGCCAGTGTCCTTGGCCATGAAATTCCCAATTGCCGGCAGCAGCCTGATAGTTAAGGATGTTGTGTTTTCATTTCTTATTGCATATATGACTAGAAAATATTTTCAGTATTTCCTTTAATGGGGTCAGGAAGAGAAAGAGACAGAGGTTTATTAAATCAACAATTAAGCTGTTTTTTGTGAAAGTCTTCCTCTGCCTATTGGAAAGAAGAGTTCCCCTGTCACTAAGTTTCTGAAGAATGGGCTTGCTCTTGCTACAGAGCTACACTGCCATGGGAGTTGCTACACCTGATGCCGTGGAAAAAATCTTATAATAGACATTTTTAACAAGGTGTTTGGGGAAGGTGTCTTTGTGTCTGAAAGCAGTTTGTGGGTGTCCTGTGTTCTGAGACATCAGAGGGTCAATCCTAACTTATGGCAGTATTGTTATTAATACTAGATTTTAATTGCTATATTGAAGCTTACTGAGTTATATATGAGAGTAATACTAAAGTATTTTCTTTTATTAGAGCTTGTTTGTCTTTTTGTTTTTATAGGTGGTTGCTACTCTTTTATTGAGAGAAAGAATAAAGACATTGCCTTTGCCTTTTCAGGAGCTCTTATCTTTATATACCTCTGTCAGCTCACCTCCTGCTCCTCTCTCAACCTTTCTGTCCACTGACTTTTAATAAATATGTGAAACATCTCTCTTAGCACAGATTGGTATTGTCACCTCAATATATATTCCTGCATTCTGAAAATGACCGTGTTTTTCTACTCCTTGAATTCTGTCTTTTAGGTTCAATTTAGAGGCAGCACCATCCCTCTCACATATGGGTTCTTTATTTCCTGAATACCCAGAGCAAAATATGCTCCTTCCATGATTTGGTGTGTTCAAATAAAAGCTATTTTTTCCCCTCTTCCTTGGTGGTAGCAGAATATTCCTTCATACAGGACTTTCTGTAGCATCATTTTTACCTGTATGACTCAGAAAAATGTCCCTTATTATTTCAGCTAAGTAAGTTTATACTGAAATTATTACAGATTACAGCTGGAGGAATTACCACTTTACAGATTCTGATTAAACACAAATAACCTGACCACTAATGTACATGGTCTGATTGAAACTGGAGGACAGGTATAGAAGTATAATTCTAGCTTTTCAGGAAGAGTGAAGCAGCTGCACTATGGTAAATATCAGAACATAAACTCCAGTTTAGTCCCATGTTAGTCACCATTTTCTTTTCCAGCCTTTTCTGATGTGTGTTAGCATTCTGTCCTTTAATTTGTAAATTATTTCTGAATTTGTGGGTAACCATGTTTAGAAATTGCTACTTCAACACCAGTTTAGTAGCTTCACTGTTTGCCTACACATCTTTCATTTTCCTTACCTAAAAGTAGCTAAACCTTTTATATCTGGAGGGTTGCTCCTGGGTGTGGGTATCTCCTCAGCATCTTCTGTATTTGATACTAAATAATGGAAGTTTATTGAACTTGTCTGCCTCACTCTACATTTTCTCTTCTTTCAAATCTTGTGATGATAGATCTTACCTGAGTTTGGTGTTAATTACTGGACACTATTTGCATTATGTAAGGTACCACTACAGGTGCAATTGATTGAAATGGAGACACAACAGTATAATAGGATCAAATAGTTGGGAGATGAAAGTAGACTAAAGAAGGCTCTAACACACCTTTACCTGGGAATGGGTAGCTGTTTGAACACCTTACCATGGCTCCTGGGGGTTCTTCATCACTGATGAAATTTTGAGATAGGTGTTTTACTGAAAGGTAAAATTACAGGAAAATTAAACTAGGAGCTAGTTTGGGGATGTCTTATGCCTTATTTAATACAAAGTATGGGATCAGAAGTTTACAGGGATCACCTCACACTTACTTTAGGAACCTGTGTGGTAAAGTTTTTTTCAGGTGTCTTCTACAAGGCTAGGTAAAGTAGCTGTATCCATGGCTGATCCCATGAGCTCCAAGATCACCTTGGACAGGTGGATCAGATTGTGCACTTCAAAGATTTAAAGAAGTGTAAATAAATGCATCCCATTGTTTATTTGAATTAATTCTCACTGCATAAAACCTGGAGGAAAAAATTAAGATTTTGGTTTGTTAGCCTGCCAGTTTGGCAGAACACTCGTGCCTCTAGCAGCTGTTACATCATGAACTTTTCTGTCTCAGTCATTACTTGAACTTGTAAACCTGAGATTCAGAAATAACCATTCAGGTTTGTGGTCTTGCTGACCCTTATGATTGCATTCCTATTCTCATTCAAGTTCATATTCTTTTGAGTTATCTGAGTTATTCACAGTATTAGGAACTGGCTGAGAAGCTTAGAAATCCCATTACCCACTGATGCCAATTTAGTCACCTCAAGATCTACGGGTTTTTTTGCCTCAGTGACAATTTTTCTTCTAATTCTGTACAAAGTGTGTTAACTTCTCTTTAATGCCTGGTCTTCAGCATGCACATACTCTGAAAAATGCATCCCTTGGTGGCTTAAGTTCCTCAAGTCCTAAGGCCTTTGGAAGTCCTTCAGGTATTCAGTGCTTAAAACCTTTCTGGTATCCTATACCTTCGTAGGGACTAGTAAAAGTTTTTCCCTGTTGTTTTTTTTTTTTTCCTTGTTTAAAACTTCATGCTAATTACATAACCTCCATGTCATATTTTTGAAAAACCCAACATAGAACAGTCTAGTGCTCCATCAGTAGGCTTCTTTTGTGTAATATGAGACTGTTCAACAGTTTTGTAAGGCTGTTTTAAACGTTCAAAATTGACTTCAAAGTACCCTGTATTAGTCATAATAGAATCCTAGAGTTTACTCTGACTTTTCAAAGGCTTGACATAAACACAACCAAAACTTGCTTATAAATATGTGCTACCATGGGTTAGTAAAATAAACAAACATGAAAACAAGCCGACACAACAGCAGCAATAACAACAAACTTCAAGCTGTGACCCTTTTGCAATCATGCATTTTTCCACGGAAAAAATGTCCCCAGCTTTCACAAATATTTTTCAAAATAATATTTTAGCCCTTCAGTTCCTCCTGCTATCTCTTTGTATTTATGATAGCAGTATGCCTGTGCCCACCCTTAACATTTTGGATGTGGTATGAGATACATGTACAGTCTTTTATATGTGATGGAGTTTAGTCTTTGCATGGTGAGATTTGTTGATGCAACAAAAATTACATTCCCTTGGGAAGTAACTCAGTGTAAACCTCCATTGTGTTCATGCCTGTTCTGTTTACTGAAATTTGTCCCTAAATCTTTAAGCCTAAAACTGTACATATTTTGAAACATTCTGTTGTACGGAATCTCATATTTAACAGTTTCATGGGGTTGTTTCTTTGGAAGTAAAAGTGTTTCTCAAGAGCCTTTTTTTCTGTCCGCTCCCAGTGAAAAGAGGAGAGCAAAGCCATCCGCTTACCACAAAGCAGTGCCACCACAAAGGAAAGATTAAGGGTTTAGAGAGAGGTCAATGTGGGTTTTTCTCTAACTAAACACTTTCCTAAAGTTTCCTTGTGGAAAAAATAATGAAGTCATCTCAGAGTTTTTAAAGAATTTTTATTTCTTTTTCACCGTCTGCATTCGCTTGTCTTCTCAGCATGGATGTTTAATCTTTCTAGGCTTTGTGAATTGGTCCAAATGAATAAGTGGTGAGCTGTCTCTCTAGGAGCTAGAGGCTTATTCTAAGGCCCTAATCACTGAGTAAACACATCTTTGCCCTCCCTCTCTTACAACTGCTATATAATAGTCGAGATTCTAGCACAGTAACCTGGATATTGCAGGGATCGACGCTTTGAAATGCAGAACGGCTGATCCTCAAAAACAGACAGTGCCTGATCTTCCCCTGCCTCTTTCTTCTTTTTAAATTAAATATCACCACAGAAATGCTGTTTTATTGCATGATATTGTGCATCAGTGCCCTGGATTTTCAAGTTTAGTTTCAGTCAACATTGTTGGCTGCACTTATATGGATCTCTGCATGTTAGGCTTATTAATGGCCCTTCCTGGCACATGTGTACGTGGTTCTGAAGAACATTTAAATTAAATTAGACAAACAGTAATGCAAATTACTAATCCCTTTCCCAAAGTCGAATGTTCAAATGTTCCTTTTATAAACAGTCATTAAATTTTATCCAAAGCCAGTATATGAGGCGAGAGCCCTACAGGGGCTTTCTGCAAAGACAGCTTATCTGGAAATTGCATCCCATGTCTTGCTATATCAATACACATCAATATCTCGGGTTCACTGTTACTTCTGATGAAGAGATTTGAAATTACTTTAAATAAAAGTCTGAAAATAGCACCGTATCATCTCAGCAAATATGTTCAAGTACTATTTTAAAATAAAGTAATTTATATGGGTATGGGGGAGTGGAAAGCTGTAATTTTCTGAATTATATTTATAATTCATGGAATGCCAGTTGCATAATCACAGTCCTTAGCTAGCTCATAGTCTCCCTGTATATTTGCAGCCTGCTTTCTATATTTACATGCACACAGACTTGTTTTCCAAAAGGTGGTCTGAGATTTTCATGGGGACGCAGCTGCTGGCAGCGAAGCTCAAGTTTTACTTGATAGGGTTCCAGAAGAACAGCACAGAATATTTTGTTTCCAGAGACCATAGACACCATCTCAACATGTAGTGCCTCTTTTTTTGGCTACAGAGGTGGTGATAGCAGTGCACTATCATTTTTTTCATATGTTTTTTGTGGCAGATGCTGTCCAGTCAAGAGACATGTTTCTTGTTCATTGAAATGTTATTTTTATTGGGCAACAAGCCAAAAAAGTTCACTCATTTCTAAGGTTTTTGTTTTACATTCGTTGTTCTTTTCATGTCCTAAGCACATAATATATTGTATTTTAGTACTCAGAATATTAGGAAGATTTTGAGAATATTTAAAAATTGCAGGGATGGACCATTTGACTTGAAATCTGCTGATTATTTCTTGTGTTGAGATACTTGTCACCCTTGATAAATCCCATTGTGAGTACTAAAACACAAATCTGCAGCAGCAGCTTTAAATTGTAAATTGCCTCAGTAACTTTTCACTCATCTCTTGTCACATTTTTTCCAGAGAAAGCTTCTTGCTATCTACCTCCACCATGATGAAAGTGTACTAACCAACGTCTTCTGCTCACAAATGCTTTGTGCTGAATCCATTGTCTCCTACCTGAGTCAGAACTTCATAACCTGGGCATGGGACATGACAAAAGAAGCAAACAGAGCAAGGTGAGACTCTTTGGACTCTGAGTGGAGCAGCTTTTCTCAGGAAGGCCCTTATCTCTGGCTATCAAATCTTGTGGTGCTTTATATCTATTTGACCTAAAATTCATGCTCGTTCTCAGCTGATCAATGGAGCTGGCTGACATTCACTGAGAATTGGGCTGGCCTTGTATTCATCACATAGTGACTTCTTATTCCTGTGCAGGAAAAAGTAATTGAAGGAATTGTTTCTTTTCTTTTTTCAGTTTATTTTCAAACATGATTCTATATTCAAACATGTGCCTTCACAGTTATGCACTGCAGTGTCATGATATTACATGGCATTAATTGTGTGTATGTTGGTGTAACTACATGAGAGCTGTCTGGGGTAATAACTGTTGTTGTTAATGAAAATCTTATTTAAACAATAACATTTGTGTGATAATTTAGTATTAAGAACACATTATGCAAAATGTTAAACACTTGCAATTCCTATGAACTTTTTTGAGCTACAGTTTTCTTACAGAACATTCTTTTGGGAATGTTCAGATATTTTGGTTTTAATATAATAAAACCTATCTTATGTCTTAGAGAGACCATAATTTTGCTGATGAGTAAAGAAATTGAAACTGTATATTCCACCTCCTACAACTTTTGTAGATTGCTAACAAATTTTCTTAGTGTTATACTAAGGCCTTTCTCTTCTTTAGTTACTTATCAGTTGATCATGATCTACTGAAAGTAATGCTATTATTATTATTGTAACATTTAGAAATCAGATCTGTTTGGTTCTCTGACTGGACCTTATTTCATTACTTTATTTACCAAGAAGATGACTGATCATGTCTTGCCAGGGTAACATCCTAAGTATATTATTATAATTAGAGTTATTCTAATTTTTGATTGAAAGATGCAATAGTCATTTGGTCTGGAATAAGATTGCCACTTCTTTACAAAATTCAAATTATTATTGAGCAAGGAAAATGATACATTTATGTTTCTTTCTCTTGTGGATTACTAGGATACAGCATTTATGCATTTCTAGTCTTCACTATATAAATTATAGTTAATATTTCTTTACTGAGGTGACCTTGGAGAATGGAATAGTCTCTTTTTCTAATGTGCTTTTTAAATGACACTTGGTGTTTCTCAGGAATTCCTCACTTGACCTTCTGCATTTTGTCATTGGAGGGATCAGCAGCAACGTTTCTAGTTTGAGTTATTCTAGAGAAGTGTAAAAGGTTATGGAAAAAAGCAGTTGCAAAAACAGATTAAAAGTTTCTGAGAAAGAAAAAAAGTAATAGAGGAAAAAGAAACATCTAGGTTCTTTCATAGGACCAAATACATAGACTGCAAAGTTGCTTAAGTCTTTTGGTATTGCCATTCATGGGCAGTAAGGAGCCTCCTCCTTTTCTTTTATCCCACAAGTTGGTGTAGAAGGAAACACTATTTCTAAACCATCTGTAGTGGCTAAGTTCAGTTGACTACCTGCTGTTCTATTGTCTGCTCTTCTATTTAATTCTCTAGTTTCTTTTATTTTACAATGACAAAAAATTGCAGTGTAGTTTCTTTTGAAAAACTGTGTTTGAGGGGTTTTTTATGACTAACGATCAACAGCCATGTAATTGCTTTGTTGTGTTTTACTAAAGAAATCTATTAAGTAGCACAACTTTGATACACTAGTAATAAGAGTTTGCAGGTTACACAGACACCTGTGGTGACCAAAGCGACAGAAGCTGCTTGTTAGAAAGAGCCTGTACAGCTGTGTCCTATTAACTCCTTATGACACTTCTTAAAACACAAAATAAAGGGCTTGTTTAAGGCTTTATAGCTGCTCTCAATGAACTTAGTCCCCGATTGTGCTGGACGATAGGGTTTTTAAGCCTTCATTTTTTTTGCTTTCTGTTAACAACAACAAAGAAACTGTCATATTAACAGTGAGGTCAAAAAATAGTAAGGGGTAAACAAGGCATGCTGGCTCGAATTAGAATAATTTCTCGGTTGTGTTTAGTGTCACATCCTGCTCCTTAGACCGTGATTTCTTCAGAGGGGGCATGATGCTTCCTTCTCCCTTTGGAAAGTGCCAATGCACTGTGGGCATTCCCATAAATAAATACTCATTCCCTGTGTTCAATCACTACCCTTCAGTGACGCAGTGACAGTGATGTTGGAGCCCATTCTGTTCTCTAGCCCTGTGAGCACAGTTAAATGCAGCTTTTTAGTTGAATGCTGAGAAGACCACAGCAACAAGAGGAGGAACTGGGTTTTGCCTGCTGGTGTAGCCCAAGAGCAGCTAATTTGTACTCCTCCAATTGCATTGTAAAAATGCTGGAAAAGCCAGGGTGGGACAGCAGAGGAATCAGGCCCTCTTGATTTACAGCAGTCAACAGGGACAGCTCAATGTCAGTAGTAAAGACATGGTTTCAGTACTTTGGAATGGCATGAGTAAATTCAAACGGCTATAAAGACTTTCCTTTTATAAGCCAAAAAATCTGAATGTTTTGATCCACAGATGTAATTCTATTTCAAAATTAATCCTAATAGTTTCAAATTTTCTCATTAATGAAATGAGGGTCCATCCTGAACACTGTAGAACAAAACCAGCTCCAAATTTGTGTCATTTTCCCTAACTTCTAATGATTGTCAGCTAACACTGACAGAAGAATGTGCTTCAAACCTGCATTACTGTACAATAGCCCATTTCTTCTGGAATCTCTCAATCTCCAATCTCCATTCCAATAGATTGAAGAGAGTCTGTTGGTAGGAGTAAAATGCTGTGAGAGCACTGGGTACCTGCCAGCATCAGTGCAAGAGCATAAGCATTACAACTGTGGGAGTCAGATGCTAAATATTTCTTAATAAAGTAGAAGTCTAGTTAATAAAGTTGAGAGGAAATTTTTTTTTTTTTTGCTTCCATGGGCTTTAATTGCCTCTGATATCAGGTTTGCAGTGAAGGGAGCATTTTGAGTAAGTTCAGTGATTATCAATTTTTTCATTAATCATAATAACATTATACTAAAGGGGAAATAAAATAAGTAGCCTTCATTAAGGAAAATAATGTGGTGCTTTTACTGTTAAGGAGCATACATGAAATCTTTATCTCCTACAGTTTAGACTTCAGTTTAAGGAGCAACTCTTTGAAATATTCCTGTGACCTGTCAAAGGAGGAGAAAGGCCACAAAGCTACCCATATAAACAGGAAACATCTTTCCTGGATACAAGGAATATAAGGTGTGTGTGCATGTGTGTGTATACATATATCACTATAT
Source organism: Melospiza melodia melodia (assembly GCF_035770615.1). Lineage (NCBI taxonomy): Eukaryota > Metazoa > Chordata > Aves > Passeriformes > Passerellidae > Melospiza > Melospiza melodia. The sequence continues at coordinate 25,399,440 of NC_086204.1, read as the reverse complement.
ATATAGTGATATATATATATATATACACACATGCACACACACCTTATATTTCTACACACAGCATTTGCAACACTGATAATGCATAATATTGAGAGCTTTCCAGTACACATGGTGTTTGTTAAGCAAAGCCAAAACCATAAGAGAACAACTCAAAAATCTGTAGCAGCTTTTTAGCTTTTGATATCATTGCCCTTGGGCACTGTATTTCAAGGTGTCGCCAATTTTGCTCTGATGACAGGTATTTGTTAGTTTTAATGTTCAAATGATAGTTTTTCACTTTGCTAAAGCTTAGGAAAGAGTTAATTCACCAAAGTGCTTCTCAGCAGCAGGTTGTCTTCACCTGCAATTTCCGTCATCAAGTGATTAGCCATATTCACAGTTGCTGACCCTTAATTCTAACCTACTGAATGATGCATGCCTGGATGAAGACCAGTTGACCATATTACTCCAGCTCCCCAATCCCATTTGATCCTTCAGCAAATATATTGCAGGTGTAGGGTCTGTGAGAGTGGGAGGAGGTGAGTTAATTTCTCACTGCCTCTTCAGGAGTGACCACAGATTCTGTATATGTTGCTTGCGAAACTGTTGGACGTGTTCTTCAGGCACTAAATCCTTAACAGGTTTCACAGAGCGGTGTGAAAACCTTTTCTATTGTATTCTGCAATTTTTTATTTAATTTACTTTAATAGCAATACAGTGCCAGTCAATAAAAACAGGTCAGAAGTCTAATTAATGTTTTAAAAATAAAGGTTCTCAAACACCAGGCAAGTTTGTAATTTTCTGTATGGTTTGTTTTGAGGAGGAAGAGGAAAGAAGGTGAGGAGGGAACCCTTCTGTTCCATGATTACATCCCACCCGCTCATTTTCTCCTTTTCTCCTTTGCTTTTGATTTTAGTGGCGGTCTTAACAGAATGTCAAGATCAATTTGCAGCATGGTTTAACTCACGGTTTGCATTCTGCCAGCAGCAATTGTCCCACTGAACAATGCCGTGTGTTCTTGTAACTTCAGAAGCTTTTAGAAGGCTCATGGCAAGGGCAGCATCTAATGACTTTATTAGTGTAGGGTTTCAAAATGGACTCGGTAATTGTCCGCATCTCTTTGTCATTTAGTCATAATTACTGCATGGAATTGTTCAGGGTTGCACTTGTGAATAGTTTCCTAATAGCACTGAAACGAAGAAAAAAAAGGGAAAGGATAAAAGGTGATTGTCTCTTTAGATGGAGAACAAAACAGCCTGTATATAGATGATGGTTAAACTGTTTATTATACACCCACCAGAAAAGGTAAACTATCCCTGCTTAAATATTTATGTGCTTCAAGGTAATTTCATGTTAGTAATCTAAAAATGTCCAAATTTGGAAAACTGAAAATCAGCAGAGAATGCATTTTGATCTGGTCGTGATTAGGAAGATATGGATGTCTATAATAGCCAACTATAAATAGAAAGCAGCCTCTCTGATGTTATCAAGATTTTCAGTCCTTTAGCAATGTTTTAAGGTCATATGAGAAAAATAGTTATTAAACCCAAGGAATTAATTAAACTGGTAGATTTGTAAGCATATGTTTTAAGTTTCCACTCTAAAACAAAATCTCAAAGAATGTTCTATCCCACTGTACTCAAACTACAACCTAGTTGATTAAGCTGGAACAGAAAAGGTGAAAAAATAAAACTTTTTTGTGTCCTGTGCAAAAAAGGTGAAGGCAGAGGAACAGGTGGTCAAGACAGATTTGTTGGGCTGGTTTGAGGAAGGATTTGGTTGTATTCACTTATGTTTGTTTCTTCTGCTGTATTTGTGCTATCTTTCCTCCAGTTTGGAGACTCTCATTGACCTTACAGAATTGTGTTTTACTTCTCAGGGTGATTCTTTGACTTGTGAAAATTAATCTGAATTCTGATGTGCTTGTAGCTTCTCCCACTTTACCAACATCTGTAAAGTAACTAAACTGTCTGTTCCTATCTAGGCTATTATTAAATCTGTGTATTAAATCTACCTGTGGCAAGCCTTGGATTTTCCTTAGGAAGCCATGCAGTACATAATGGGTGATGGTGAAAGTGCATCTTGTGTGTTCCATTCTTTGTGCAGTGCTCTAGCAAGGGGTCGAGGTATATTTCATTTATACTTTCACCAGTGACTTTGCCTGGTATCCAAGGATGGACTAAAGTGTTTCTAGAGTTCTGTGGTTTACTCTGAATGGGTTTGTGAAGTATTTGTCTAATCTGGTTCAAACTTTCAGGGTGGAAGTTAGATCTTCCATGTTTTAGGAGGAGATGGATAACCCTCTCATGTAGGCTTTACTTTTGCATAAAGCGGATAAAATCCTGCTTTTTAACATCTGAATCTGGTGTTTAGCATGTGGATCCTGAAGGTGATACCCACATAATTTGATTTAGGCTGCTGTATACATCTTTAAAACATGCCTTGTGTCTGCTGCTCCTTGTGTTTGAGGTACAGCCCTACCAATGTGGGTAAGGCAGTAACTGTGAATTGTGGAGAGCAAGATTATTTTAATATGCCACTTCAGGACCTCAGCTTTTACTCTTTTAAAAATGTAAATACCTAATACAAAAATGTTATTTTTACATTAACATTTTAATGAGTCTTATGTTGACTTTGCACATTATATAATTATTATTAAAAATAATCAGAAACCTTGCATATTTAATATTCATAATTGTTTTCCTCATGCTCAGCAAAGAAGTTACTTTTTTTCCAAACCCATTTCTGAAATGTTAAAAGCTGTTTAAGGTTAGCTTTGGGAATTATCTAGTCATGAATAAATCACACTTTTTTGGCCCAAAGTCATCTACTTTGTGTTCTGGAAGGAAATAGGTCTTTTAGAAGAGATTGTCAGATTTTCTGCTGCTGCTGATTTTTGAGGAGGACCTTAGGCTAAGAACATACAGCAAAACCATCTCCAGTGCAGCCTTTCTGTTCTGCTGGAAAGTCCTTTCCAAGAAGTATAGCGGGCACCATATGCCAAAGGGCCTCATTGTAGGAGGAAACTTTTCCAAAGTTTTCCCTTCAGTGCATAAAACTAAAAAGTAACATCAGGAATTTATATGAGTAAGACTATAACAAATAACCAGATCTTTGTTATTTCTGTTGTTACAGAAAGTAAAGAAAATCTAGAATACTGTGAATACTATGAAGATCTAAAATACTATGAATTTTTTAGTATTTATTTTGAATGCATTTTTCCATACATTTGAGAGCTGATTTCTCTCTTTATGGAAGAGAATTTGACCTTAGGCGCACTAGACATTTGCTAAGACAATTGTTAAATAACACTAAGGTGCTGGGAAGAGGGTAAGAAAAGCAATGAGAGCTTGCAATTTTTTTTTTTTTTTTTTCTTTTATTTTTTTTTTGTATCATGCAAAAAGTATTCAAAATGTAGCACCAAGTGTGCCTTTGCACATTCCAGGAGCACGCTACAGTGTGCAAGATGCAGCCCTTTTCCCTGGAGGGACATCTGTGTCTTTGATGGACTCCACGGGGGCAGAAAACGGGAAAAAAATAATTCTTCATTCAGAATTCTTTGAATGCACAACCTATACCTACAAAAGCATATTTTTGGACTGAGTTATTGGTTGACTTAATACAAAATAGACTTAAAAAAAATTAACAAATCAACACCTTTGACTAGTACAACTAGGACTGTAGGAGTCTCTTTAGTTTTGTTCCCTCTAAGCATTATTCTCTACAGCACTTCTTCACTTCCAGTTAAATATTTTGGTTTTCCATGAAACTTGAGTGCTTTTCTTCTGTGCTGTGTTGCAGACTGTTAAGCAGTTTTGATACACAGGTCTAGGAATTCACTTCAATTGTCCTCTGCCTTTATTGCTTCCAGGGGTGAAACCTGCAACTCACATAAGTAATTTTCATTTTGCTGTGGAGGATCACCACTGACTTCTGTGAGGCCAACATTCCACTTACCTGTTCCCACCTTGAAAGGAAAACATCAAAAGCCATTATTTATCAGAAGAGTTGACCTGTCCAGACTTTACAGATGCTGTTTCATCCTTACCAGATGTTACGTGTCTGTGTCGCTGTTTCTGATAGAGCAGAGTTTGTTCAGCTTTTTGATGTCTTCTATGTGGCTGATTGTTCTGAGTTGAAAAATCCAGAGAATCAGGGAGTAACACTTATGGCTTTGAAATGCTTGCTTGCCACCCCCACCCATTGCCTTCCATCCAAATTCTCTCTGAGATTTTTTTAGTACTTCAGCTGCATCAAATAAGCCCAATGCTGCTGTACTTGTCAGACTTATGAATTTTTAGCCATTTTATTGGATACAATATATATATTGATTAAAAAGTCACAATTTTGAATCTTTTCAGTTTCTTTGAGAAGAAATTACTTGGAGCACTTGACATTTTAATGCAGTTTGTCTTTTCAAATAGATTTGGCTTCTAATGCATGTGACAACGGGACTTTGCTCTTCAGTTAGAGCATACATTTCAGAGTAGTTGTTACCTAAAATATTATCATAAGGCATAAGAAAACACACGATTTAAGTTGCCTTTCATGAACATAATTAAGAATTAATAAGCTGTACCAGTGGCTAGTCCTCAGAATTTCCACTGTTTTGCCTTTTGTGACCCGTGTTATTAAAAGTCCATTATTTTTACAGACTTTATTAAATTGGATCTTATTAAAGCATTCTATATTTGCATTTGGTCTTTCATAATTCATTATTATTATGACATTTACTTTTTACCATCAGATCTGAAAACATATCATAAGCTACCCTTTTCTCTTGAAAGAAATGCTAATTTCAAACAGTCCTTTAATGGAAGAGAAAAGCTTTATCAGTTTTTTCATTTATTCAAGATCGTGTTAAGAATACTAATGTTAGACTTCTGTATGCTAATATCTAAGAGCTTTTTTTGGTCAAAAGCTTAGAATTATTGTTTTTTAGACCACACTGCTAAGTGTGTCACTCGCAGGGCACTGGTGTAAAAGAAAATACAAATCTGAAGTACCATGTTTTAATTCTGTGACTGATAAAACCAATTTCTTGATCTATTATTATTAAACTATGCTTTTGTATGAAATTTACTATTTTTATACTTCACCATGTTTTTTGGATTGTCACTCTACTTAGTTTCTCTTTAGAAGTTTTAAACAATTGATTCAGCATTATTGTTTTGGGGAGTAGTTTTGAATTATAGTCTTCACATAGTGTAACAGGAAATGGAATTCTCCATTAAATAAATCACTGTCTCAAGCAGCTGTTAATTGTTTTAATTTAGACAATCTGGACCCTATCATGTTTATAAATATAATAATTTAGTTATAAAAAGAGATAAAGAGCTCTAGAACTGAATGCAGAATGTGTTAAACAGTAGTTAACATACAGTTAAACTTCTGAATTTCGCATAATTATTTTTTTTAACTTAACTTTAAAAAATCCTCTACAATGCTAACAATTTATTTCTTCCCTCACCAGGTTTCTGACAATGTGCACTAGACATTTTGGGAGTGTTGTAGCCCAAACCATTCGAACTCAGAAGACAGACCAGTTTCCACTTTTCCTTATTATTATGGGAAAACGATCATCTAATGAAGTGTTGAATGTAATACAAGGTACAGTTCTTTAGATTACAGGTGTTCCTCATGTGAGTATTGAAACTGTTGTAAGAGGTCTTTGCTAACTGTTTCTCTTTTAAGATGTCCAGAATATTAATTTATTACACAAAACACTCTTTAAGTTGCCAGAGTATAATTATCTACTACTCATAAATGTATTAATTAGCATGGTGTTAGAGATTGGAGTTGACATGACTAGAGTAGAATTATAGTTTACATTCTTCTTTTATTTTTTTTAAGTGGAAACCTAATTTCCTGAATAAGGAGCTACACTTAGTTTTCCAAAGTAATATCCAGATACATTCCTGATTTCCAGAAGATCTTGGCTGTGCTTTCTTACATGGGCACTTCTTTCTGGTGTAACCATTCCTCTGATTTCACTGCCAGCAAGGTGGCTTAGATGTGGAGTGTTGCCCTCTGACTGCTGTTCTCAGTAACTCTTCAAATTAGAGCACATCAAAGAATGGCTGCCTCTCATTTCTTCTGCTTTCTCCACAAGTTTGCCTTCATGACACTGTGTCCTCATTTTTTTATTGCTTATATCTGGCAATCTTTATTGTAATCTCATTTTCCTGAGGAAATTCAGCCTCAGGAAAAGCTGCCTTTTGCAGACAAGCATTAGTGTTTCTTTTTGCATCTGGGATTAATAATTTTCTTGAGGAATCTGCAGTGGACAAAATGGTTACTTTCTGCATGGATTTTGTCTCCTCAGTGCAAAGTACAGCACAACACTAATTCATGGTATGAATGTCTGTAATTTATAAAACATATTTCATAGGTTTCATAGGTTATTTCATGGAAATAGTCTTATAAATAGCTTGGTTTTCTGACTCTGCAGTACAGTTCAGAACCTTTGCCATCCCACTGAAGTCACTGGTGCTACTGACTTAAATTCCTTAACTCCTTTAGCAGCAATTCAAAGTCATCATACAATGCAGCTTAATCCAGATTATTTAATGGCATGAGTTAAATTTTAATGATTTGTGAGGTTTTCTGCAATCTTTTGCACTAAACTAAAACAATCACCTATTGTAGCCTTACTTAAATTCATCCTTTAACAAAAATCACACAATCTCTGCTTGTTACTTTCCCAGGAATGGGGACACTGGTATCTTTTAACAATACTGCCTCAATGAATGGTAGCCTCTGAAGTCCTGCATGTTGTAGCATGTGGGATAACATTTTCTGCTAAGGTAGCAAATGTTAGAAATGGGAACAATGGGGGCCTTTCAGGGCTGGGTGAGAAGGCATGTTGACAGAAGAGATACAACTATATAGAAACCTAAGACCCCATTGGTGTTTATTGAAATGCAGACTGTCTTAGTTTGCTTTTGATTTTTACTTTTTTCCTGGGGTTGGAAACTATGGGGACAGTCTTGTTTTCTTTAGTGGTGCTTGTTCTGCTGGGGTCCAACAGCTGCTTGGGCTGGCAGATGTTAAGACTTCATAGTTTGTGACCATTTCTCATGGTTTAAGATCTTTTAACTACTCTGACAAGTGGCTTTAATGGGTAGTCTAGTCTTCAGTTTAGAAAGAGAAACCAAAGAATGCATCTTGGTAGGAAATTAAAGTAATCTTTCAGTCTTAATGAAGACTGGAGGCACCCTGAAAGGAAAACATGGGGAGGTATCTGTTTTCCTATGTATGTGTTCTATTTCATGATACACACATGGATGACAGAATTTTCCACTTTGGTAGCTTTGCAAGCAAATAGACTGAAGAAAATGTAGTATTTGAAATTTTATTACTAGTTATATCCAAATAAAACATGGATCTATTTTGTCACATCTATTCAATCATTGTTTTGTGGGTTTTCCACTGTTTCAAACCAATCCACTTGGATGCTGCTGCCAATATCCTACCTTGTGTTGCCTGCCTAAGCAGTTGCTTTGGTCTCCCTGGGAATTCTAAAACTGTAAAATCAATTTCACATAAAGGAATTCCAGATCTACTGCTTTCCTTTAACATCAGTGACTAAAAGACAAAAGAGAGTTAATTTATGCAAGCATAAAAGCAATTGTTCAGATTTGCACCATCTGAAATTCTAACCTGTGATCAACCTTTGTAAAAATAATTTTGAGTTTTCAGTAAAAAGGTGAGCTGAAAGCATTCTCCTGAGATATTTGCATTTTCTACTCTTGTCTTTATTTTTTTTTTTTCTAGTCTGGCTATTTCTTATGGATTAATTCTAAAATTACTTCTTTTTTGTTTAATAACTTTAATGAAATGAAGTTCAGCTATCTTCCTTTGTTGCTAGGTAACACAACAGTGGATGAGCTAATGATGAGGCTGATGGCTGCAATGGAGATCTTCAGTGCCCAGCAGCAGGAAGACATAAAGGATGAGGTGAGACTGAAAGTTGCTGCAGATACCTCCTGCCTTCCACTAATCACTGGGGATGTAAATTACCAGATGTTTCTTTAGCCAGTGGAGTTGGGTGTGATGTGTTTTAATGTCTCTTCCATTGTCAGAAATTAAAAAGGTAAAGTCTCCTTTGTGTATTTGGGTTTCTCAGAACAACTCCTCCTTTTTGGTCTTGTCATTTTCAGTTTCTTTCCTTTTTCTGAACATAGTCACCAGTGACTGGTTACATTATAGTGATATTATGGAGCTTAATATGCTCATACAAGGAAAATTATCATATTTTTTGCCACTGACCAGCTCCAAGTCATAGGTAGAAAACAAAAATAGATTAATATATCTTAAGTGGGATATGTCTATTTAAAAGGGAGCTGAAACCAACTTTAACCAGGATACCATTACTGAACCACCACTCAGAGTGATGCAGAATACATAAATGATTACAAGACTTCTCAAAACCAGTGTTTCAATTACACAGAAGCAGACAAAGTGAGTTATACAGCTGAAAGATCTTTATCTGTTACTCTGTAAATTAAGAGTGACATTTTTAGGTAATGAAGTTCTTAGGAATTTGTAATAATAGGTGTGTTGCCATTCAAGATTATTCTTATCCTGTTGTATAGACATTGATTGACAATAATTCATGAAACACATTCTTCACATTTAAATCTTGTATCTCATTAGTACAAGATTTACTGACTGTAATATGAAGGCACATTATCTGCACAATATCTGTCATTCACTTTTTCTTCTTTATTTATGCTACCTGTAATTCATTGGTAAAGAAATTGACTTTAATTTTGTTAATACTGAACACAAATTTAAATATGAGGATTACAACAAAAATCCAAGGCACAATATAACAGAATTTTTATTGCATTTTAACAGGAGTGTCTTGAGTATGGAAGGTTTTTTAATGCTTTAGTAAGAGGGTGAAATTTACATCACAGATAAGCTCCAAGAGAGGTTCAGAATTAAAAACTATAGAAGCTGATAAAAAGGAAGAAAACTGAAGGAAACAAAAGCATATAAAGTCAGAGAGATAAGAGCAAACACGGGATAGGAGAAGAAAGTAGAGTGATAGGATTGGAACAGGACACCAGCCCAGACCCAGAACCAGGAACGGGCTCCTGTCCTGGGCTGCTCTTTGTCCTTCCCTGGGTGGCCAAGAGCAGTGGCAGTGACAGTTCAGTCCCCACATGGGATTGCTGTCTCCTGGCTTCTTTCCCCACGTGCCCTACCTATCTAGGGAGAATTTAAAATTGATTTTTATACATTTCTCCAATATCTACCTTTGTCCAAGTCTCCTATAGTCTTTTGTTTTTCTGTCACTGAAGGCACTGGTGACATTTCTTCCCAACAGGAGCTTTTTCTAACACACTTTGACATTCAGAAAAGTGATGGAAAATTTCATAAACTTTGGGGGCAGCTTTCCAGACACTATGGGTTCTATACACAAATAGGATATTTACTTACACCTTGGCTCCACTCGTTACAAGCACACTGAAAAGGTGATCTCAGACACTTTGCCTTTCAAGCAGGAAGTTTTCAAAACAAAAAATAACCTTGCTTTATGAAATTACTATTCCAGAGAGGGAGTATTTGACAAGCAGTTTGTACTCAACAGAGGGCTTCAGCCTGAAAACAAAATATTGCCTTTTTGTGGTTAGCTACATAACATGTAGCTTTCTTGTAAGCCTTGTTCTTGACAACATCAAGTGTTCAAACATCAACACCTTTTCTTTATTAAGATCATACTGCAGTTGGTGCAATTTTTTCCCAAATATTACAATAGCAAACAGGATACAGAGTCCGGTTTCTGTTACTGTTTTCTTAATAGCAACAATAAGTCATCATAAAACCACAAGAAGATAAGCAGAAAATTCTTTTGTGCTTTAAAAAGAGGAGTCATCAGTGTAGCATTGCTGTAAACAGAAGTGTGTGTGTATGAGAGAGAACCAGAACTGGAAACATTTGTAAAGGACAGCATGAAGTCAGTAATGAGTGAGTTTATGCAGCTGAAATTCTCAAGCACATGAAAGCTTCCAGCACAGCCGTTGCACAATCCTGTTTGGCACAGGGTGTTTTGCAGTGCCCTCTGATGGTTATTTGGGTACAGGAGGACTGGTCCCTCTCCTGCTGCTGGTCCAGGTGTTCAGCTGATGTTGGCTGTGGCTACAGGAGCTCCCTGTCACTGAGCATCTGCTGGGGGTGTAGGTGGGATGCTCAGAACAGCTTTACCAACTTACCTCACCTGAGTGAGCCACCTCATCAGCTGCTGGCAATAATAGTGTGCTAAGCTAGATCCTGTGCTTTTGTATCCATGTATTGGTAAAATTTACCAATTTAGCCTCATAAGTGTCAAGTGCTAAAATGCCATCACTTAACTAGCAGTCTGATTTAATTTTTAGATTTTGTGTTGTACTCTTACATAATCTCCAAAGAAATACTTTAAAAACATTGGGATGCACATGTGTACTCATAGTAACCCAACATGCCTGTCCTGGTGTGTAACTTCTGCAGCTGTTTTCTCTCCCAAGTTTCCTTCAAGGGAGATCAGCCTGCTGTCCCACTCTTGTCCCTGCCTCTCCAGGGTTCTGGGTCAGTCATGAGCTGTTGCTGTGCTGGCCAGATGACATTTTGGAAACCTCTGCCTCTTTTGCAACACGCTGTTGATGTGCCATTGTACATACACAGTCCCTACACTGTCTTTTTTTATAATTTTGCTCCTAAAATAGCTGTAGGAACAAGCCACAAACTGCAAAATTGGATTAGCAGAACACTGATGGGCTCACAGGGCTCTTCTGATTAGGCCAATGGATAATTCAGTCGTGGGTTCAGTGGCCATCACCAGTGAAGCCTCTTGGCCAGGATAGAGCCCCACCTTTCCCAGTGCAGTCAGGTCTGGGGACTGAAGTCCAACCTCAAGCTGTGTATGCAGAATTATTCTGCAGCTGCACTAATGATTTCCTGCATCTGGTGGATGTATTTTCTTTTTCTAACCATGTTTACTCCCCTGGACACTTCTTAAGAAGTTGACACCCCAGCTACTGTCCAGGCAGTGGGGTTTTGCAGAGGGAATAAATGTCATTAAGGAGTTTCTCCTGTTGGTAAGAGAGGATGTCTCAGAGCAGGGATAACCAGGCTCTGCCACTGTTAATCAAGGTGTGCGCTGAGATTTTTCGGACACTGACTTTGAAAAGAGTGTGTAGTATCAGTTCCTCTTGGGTATCAGTTCCTCTTAAGTGTCAATGCCTGGTGCTGGACTTAGGAAAACAATAGTTATAAAATATTCTACGCCCTGGAATGTCCATTTTTAAACACCCTGTGAGCTTGCTTGCTGTAGTTGGATAGTTAAATAATCATCTCAGTGTGGCGTGATGGGCCCGAATATGTCCGAGTTAGTTCCTTTGTGAGATTAATGTGAAGAGATCTGTGATTAAATCCTGGCATTACAGCACAACACACCTGTTCTGGGCTGATCCTCAACATTTTTTCTTCATTGCCTGAGGAGGAGGCTTCTCAAAGGATTACAGTAACACTTTTTGACAAGCTTATACAGGGCGGAGTTTCCATGTAATGACAGGGCTCATTTGATGATGCCTCAGTAATGCATTTTTTATTTTTGCTGTCAACATTTATTACTGTAAAAGAAATGACTGTTACACAGCTGGTCCAACTTGTCCACATTTAAGTAACAGTAGGTCTCTGGTCGTGTTTATTTTTGTCATTATGCAACACCGGCACTCCTGCTCTTGGATTAGACATCAAGGTGGAAATACCCACAGTTGCTTCAGAGATTTTCTTATTTTTATAAATACCAATTGAAACCTTTCATTCACTTTAAAATATGTCTGCCAGCACACTGCTCTGTAGTGTCAAAGAGAGACACTTAAGAATTTTTAAACTGGAAAAACTGCTGTAAACAGACTCTGACTGAAGATAAGCTGTAGAAAGCTGTAGGCCTGCAGAGTCACCATCCTTCCTCTCTGTCCTTGACTGACATCTCTTTCCTAGATACTTCTAGAGCTTGAGGAACACATAAATCCTTCCTCACTAATATCTGGATGGGGATTTAAAAAACACGTGAAGGAAAACCAAAACTCCAAAATGGCAGCATAAGTTCTTTTTTCTCTTTTCCCGCCACAGCATTTTGGGGCTTTAGTGGCCAGGTGATATTTTCATAGCTAGTGCTTCCATCAGCTCTGCAAGAGACCTCTGAAGCTTCTGCTAGGGACTGAAGCTCTGATGTAAATCAGTAGAAATCAGGCATCTGAATACCTTGGGTAATCTGTGTTCCATCTAACACTGTCGTGTGTATCATGGTGTATAGTATTTGCACAACAAGAGATTATGAGAATACACGAAATTCATTAAATTCCAAATCACAAAAGCATTATGGTGATGACAGCCGTCTAGCAAAGATTGGGATTTAATCCCTCAGAAATCTAATTAGCACATTTACTAATTATTACTAGTTATAACTAATTAAACTACAGTAATCAAAATTTGTTTGATTAAATTTTCTGATTTTGTGTTTGTAATATGATAGCAGCCCATTGAGCATTCCCATGGCCACACACACCCCAGTGTGTGAATTTACAGCATGGTTAGAGCCTTGGCAAAGTGCAAGGCAATGGCAGAGGAAAGAGAAGAGAGAAGAGAGAAGAGAGAAGAGAGAAGAGAGAAGAGAGAAGAGAGAAGAGAGAAGAGAAGAGAAGAGAAGAGAAGAGAAGAGAAGAGAAGAGAAGAGAAGAGAAGAGAAGAGAAGAGAAGAGAAGAGAAGAGAAGAGAAGAGAAGAGAAGAGAAGAGAAGAGAAGAAGAAAAACTATCTTTAACCCCAGTGGATTTTAGGCTGTACATGTTGATGGCTCCAGTCAGTGAATATTCAGCCCAGCTGGGCAGATGTATCAGGACTGGCTGGCTCTTTTCTCACAGAAAGGCACTGCAGTACTCCTTGAAGATTTTGGGTTTGGTTTTCTTTTTGTCACTTGAATTAATTCCAAAACTGGAATCTGGAGCTGAGCTTTCAGCCTTCAGTGTGGACAGGCAGGATCCTGTGGTGGTTCTGTGCTGCTCTGCCCCTCACCCTGCCCCATCCTGCCTCCTCCTGTGGTTCTGCCACCACTAAAACTTCCATTTGCTTTGTCCTTGTCGTTCCCATACACCCAACACACTCTGTGTACACTTTTTCCTGCCATATATTCCCCATCATGTATGTTTAAGTTATACAATGTGCAAGTCTGTCATCTTAGTGAGTCAAATTAATGCCTTTCTTGCCCTGCTTTGTTTGGACAAAGGGGTGTTTCTCTTTAACGCTCCCATGAATAGCCTTAAGCATTTGCAGATTTTAATTTCAGGAGTGGTTCAGTGAAATGAACTGTCTTTCAGATGGGCATTCAGCATTTGTAAATATACTTTTTTCTTTCTTTCTTTCTTTCTTGTAATAGCCATTTACTCACTGGTGCTCTGAGAAATGTCTTCTGCTCCTGGTTTATCTTCTCAAGTTCTGTCTCGTCTGGTTTTACTTCACAGTAAAACTGTTCCCAAAGGGCAGTTGGGAATAATATAACACAGCCCCATTAGATAAATCAGGTGATTTAAAAGTTGATTCCTGGGGTTAAATCATTAAATCCTACCTTCAGAAATGACAAAAATAAATAGGGGAAAAAAGTCCAGGAGGGCCAATGCTGACTTCTCCAGCAAAATATTCCATTCAAAAAGCGGAATATTTTTAACTTGGAGAATCTGCTGTCAATTCAGTCAAGAACCCCTCTTTGTCCATCATCCTGCATCTTAAAATGCCTGTCACTAGGTATTTCAGGATTAACTCCAACAAATGGTTTAGGAAATAATTATATGAAAGAGTTATCCTAAATTTCCTCCTAATTTTATGTGTCAGTTTTTCTTAGTCTTGATGCACTGGATATTCCTCAGGAGAAGGTTTGCTCTGGTCAACTGTAGCTATCTCACAAGTTTGATATTTTTGGGTTGACTGCATCTCTAAGAAGCAGAATAGCAAAGCAAAGTCATAGCTGAAGAATATATTCTGTGAATAAAAGCAGTTTTTTTTTCAGATTTCCAATCTCCCATTGAATGTATGTGCTCCCATTGTCTCATTGTCAAAACAGGAAAGCAGAAATCTGTGATTTCTCCCCTTTTTAGGTGCCAGGGAGTCTTGTCCCCTTGTCTCAACCCCCAAACCCTTGGGATGTGGATGGTTTGCATTCACAGCAGCCTTCAGTCACTGCTGAGGAATTCCCCTGCTTCTGATGAAGGCTTTTTGAGTGACCCAGGATAAGCCATGTCTGTTTATACTTTGATTTCTTGAATAAGGAAGGTCCCAGTTCTGCCTTCATTGCACAAGCACTGTGGAGATGCATTTAGTGATGTTCCATCAATAATGACTGCAATTTATGTAGAGTCTAATAGGAAACTTGTCAGCTGCCTCAAATTTTATTAATGGATAACACTTTTGAATTTTTTTATAATCATTATTAGTGGTATGATTACTCTTGATATATTCTTTGTTAGTGCAGTTGAAGATGCTCTGCAAAGTATTTTCTTCTGCTTTTTCTGTCTCTACTGTGAGTTTCTTTTGTTGCTTTCTGGTGAACTTGAAGCATCCTCATCCTTCTCTAGAGGAAGAGATGACTAAAATAAGAAACTGCATTACAAAAGGGAGAACTGCTTCGTGTAATGTTTAAAATTTGTCCAAGGTGTAACTCTGCACCAAACAATACCACAATTTAGCCGTAAAATCTCTGGAGGAGTTGGTTCCTGTTGATGTGAGCTGTATTAGCAAACAGAAGTGTTAGCACAGAAGCAGGTACAAAGAGGCATTGCATGGGATTACATCTGCTGCTTACCCAAAGAGCTCTGGATTCCAGGTTTGTTTTTAAGGCCTGTTTCAGTAAGAACAGTATTATTTCAATGAGGTGTAGGGCTCAGTGGCCCAGTCATTTACTTTTAGATGTGGCTCACATATTTCTTTGAGGACCAGGCAGTCATGCGTGGTAATTCTTCACATTCCTGACATCTTTTTCATAATCCACTTCTAGGATGATGATAACTGCAATGAATAGGGAAGAAAGCATTTTAACTTTTTTTTTAATGTGTTGAATTCATGTTTCAATTCTAATTGTAGAATCTATAACATTAGTATTTTTTATTTAATTTTTTTTTTATTAACTGCAGTAACTCTATCTTAGTTGTTAGCAATCCTTGATGGAGAAGAGCCTGTAGTTGCAATAGTTGTATCTAATCTTTCAAAGTTCTTTTGGGCATTACTGGACTTGTTTGGCCTTTGAAATTCAATGTGTGGACTTAGGTGTGATACATGGAGTCAAAAACCACTAAATTTGAATAAGTTATCTCTGAAATAATTCTAAATATTTTAAAGGGCTTGTCCTCTGGCAGATAACCTGAAGTCATCTTCCTCTGTTGAGCTGATTTGGAAAGGTTATTTTGGTTCTTACTATTCTAAGATAAATTTTCAGTATGCTTATGAAAAATCTCAGTATAAATAGCCCAAATTTTTTTTTCTTTACTGTTGTGTTCCATCTGTGAGAAGAATTGGGAAACCCTCTGTGTATTCAACAAGCTTTCCTCATATTTGGAAAACATAAAATGGGGCTGTTTAATTATTTCAACTCCTCCTTATCTCAAAAATTGAATATTCTTGTAGGGTAGTTTTTGTTATCAGGTTCAAGTTCTGTGAGCAGAGTACCTAAAACTTATCAATGTCCAGAGCCAGCCAGGAAGGAGAAGGATTATTTGGTGGTTATTGTCCTTTTTTTGCATTTTACAAGAATTACTTCTACTCATGTTTTGGTTCTGCTGACTAAAGTGATGGTTTCTAAATCTTGGAATGAAATTCAGGACACACTGATTGTACAATAACTTTGGGTCCTATTTCTGTAAGGAAGAAGAATTTAGTCTGGAAAGATTTTGCTACCTTCCAAGTGGAAATTGTATCATTTTCCCTGCAGTTTCTCCTTTCCTCCTGTGTTTGCATTCTACTTTAGAGATTTAACCACTGAGATGTTAGAGTTTTTTTGAGGAACGTCTTGGCATGTTTGTATGTTGTGATAATTACAGTTATCATGAGCTCCTACCATTCAGAATTGAGTTTTTGCCAAACAGTGATGTTTTGAGGGGAAAATGGATCACTTAGCAAAATAATTCTTTTATGTGGAATAAATTTTGCAGCTGATAGGAAGATTATATAATTCTTCAAGAAGCAGTAGGTAGTAGACTTTAATTTCTGTGAAACACAGGACAGATTGCCCCCATGCAGATGCTGTGTCACTGGAACTGCAGGGGAGACCCTGCTGAGCCCACCAGCAGTCTCACAGCTAAATCCCATTGATTTTTGTAGGGACCAGTGCAGCCTCTGCAGGGCTCTGGGGGGAATTATGAGATGTAAGACAAGTAAGCACAGGGGAGCAGCCACTGTCTCTGCTTCAGAGGCAGAGTATGAAGCTATTGATTGTACACTTTGCTTTATTTGACATCACCCCAGTGCAGTTATTCCAGCTTTTGGGGATATCCACTTTTTGATCCACCTCTGTGTGGATGATGCCTTGCTTTGTCATTTGTGTGGTTTTAGTAAACCTTTATTTTTTTTGTGCTATGATTGTTGATAAGATACTTTTTGCTGGCATGGTAACCTCCTGTTCCTTCCTTGCCATCATCAGTCCATTTGAGATACTTCAGAGCAGGACCTGCTACTTTCCCATCTTTGTATAATATCCAGCACTGTGAATTGAGGCTTCTGGATGATGTTTGATAGTCATGAACCTGGATGGACCCTGCTGAGGGGTTTTTGACCCAGGAAGAACCTGGGATTGGGCATTCTCTGTCAGGAACAGCCATTACCCACTGTCAGTCTGAGTAGAGAGCCAATGAAAATCCACTCTCAGTATCAAACCACACTTCTCTGTTACAAAACCATCCAAACTGTTGGGTGCAGGAGGGAAATCCTCCCAACTCCAGCCCATACGCTCCTGCAGTGACCCCACCATTGGAGGCTGCTCCTCCCCAGGTCTCAGTACAGAGCCTGGGTGCCTCATCCAGCCCTAAGGCCAGGGCTAATTACCATTCCCTTACCTGGCAACTGAATCAAAGCTTCAGGTAGTCAGAATTTGTAAAGCCTCAGTCACCCTTGAGGCATCTCTGAATGTGTTTCTCCTAGCAGTATTTGGGTGATGCTGAAGTCACTGGGAATAGAGTGCTGAGGAACATAAAGATATTTATCATGCTGGTCCACTATTTGATTTATTTTTTTCTTTTTTTTTTTATCTTTAGGATGAACGTGAAGCCAGAGAAAACGTGAAGAGAGAGCAGGACGAGGCGTACCGCATCTCGCTGGAGGCTGACAGAGCCAAGGTGTGTGCAGGGACAGACACCCATGGGATGGGAACCCTCTGGAGTTTGGGGATGTTCTGTGCTGCAGGGGACTGCCTGCCTCCAGCTGTGCTCTGAGCATGAGACCCTAAAGTCCTCCTTGTTGTAAAGTGGCACCAGACAAAGCCACTAGGACTAGACTTGACTGCTAAACCTGTCCTGGCTCCATTTGGGAAAGGAATGGCAGGAAAATGTTGCTTAATAAATATCCTATCTCTTATATTAATTTCTGTGGAAACACTGAGAAATTTCTTTGCATTTGTATTTATCACATATTTATGTGGGATTGCCCTTTGTGTTTGTTAGAGGGAAGCACAAGAGAGAGAAATGGCAGAGCAGTTTCGCTTGGAACAGATCCGGAAAGAGCAGGAGGAGGAACGTGAGGTGGGATGTTTTACCTTTTCTTTATGAATTCATGAAGCTTATGAGCACTGAAACTGTGATTCAACACACACTGCAGCTTCAATTCAAAACATACTTTTTCTGTCATCAATTTTCTTTACTGTTATTGATTTCTTACTATATATCTGTGAAACAAAAAAAGTGCAGCTAAATAATTTTCATCTACTGTTTAATGACTCTTCTGTTTTATCATCTGGGTCTCAAATACAGCCAGATATTAGATGGACCTGCTCACAGAAGATCTATGAAATGAGCTCCATAAATGCTAGAATCTTTGGGAGGCTCTAACCTGTTTTCTGCCGCCACTCCTTTTAAAAACATGGAGCCCTTTCATTTTTTCCAGGAAGTAGCACAAAGCCTACCTTAAAAAATTTTCTGAACAGTCTTCTACTGAACCTTCCTTAGAATGAAAATTTGGTTTAAACACGTACTTTATGTCTCTAGGCCTCTGTAAGAAAACAGAAAGCCTGTGCTGTGAAGAGTACTGTTCCTCAAACTGTTATTTTGTAGGTTCTCTCAATTTGGTGAATGCTGAGGGTCCCAGTGCCTCTCAGAGATGGCTCCTGCAGCCTCTTGCAGGGTCTAGTCTGGCTGTGAGGTGGCAATTCTGTGGGGATAACAGCAGCTGAACATGAATCCACTGTAGCAGGAACAGGCTCACAATCAGCTCACCCTCAGGCTCAAGCCAGAAATATGTTTTTCTTTTCTAAGTTATTTTGCATGCATAGGAACAATAATTATTTCTGCTTCATTATATCTGCTCCTGAGCCTTTTCTGATACCTTGGCCTTTTGGAAATGGTTTTCTTATGCAAAGGCTGCAACACTGGCCCGTGTTACCAAAATATACCTGGGCTTCCCTGTTTTCATACTGAGTGCAGTAATGAAAAGAATGGGATCTGTTTGCTTAGCAGAACAAAAGGGATTTTAACAATAATGTTTACTAACACTCCCCATTTTCAAGTATACAGATTACTTGGACTGAATTGTTTTGCAACAGTGTTTACTTACAGAAGTGGCTTTATGTTCAGTTTGTATTTTAAAATCTGACTATTGAGCTCTTCACATACTGAACACCTTTTTATCAACAAACTGAAATTGCTTGTTCAGGTCCAAGAGTTTTTAATGTGATCCATCATGTCATTGTTTTGTGACTTGGTTTGCTGGTACAGAATATCCATTGTAAATTGCCATTTTATGTTGAGTGGTTACTTTGGGGAACAACACACTCTTTGCACAAAGGAAGGAGCTCTAATGAGCTACTGTTGTTTATTTTTCTATAATATAATTGATTGGGTTCAGTAAATAATGTAGCATCTGTTGTTATACTGTGTGGGGAAATGTCAAAACAGCGAGATAGTAAGCAGGTGGTTGAGAATGGAGAGGGAGAAAATTAAAATAGAATCTATTTAAAATATAATCTCATAGTAGATGAGCAAAAATGAACTGAAGTTCTATGTATAAATATTTATACTGAGATATAATTTGCTCAGAGGTGTGTGTGTAAGAAGTAGACTATTTAAAAGCCTTTGTAATCTTGCTTCTGCCCAATCCTTTCCCTGCAATGTAATCACCCTCTATCAGTTTCTGTTACTAAATGACCTTGGGGAGGTTTTCAAAGGCACAAATAGCAACTGTGTATACTGAAAGTTCCTTGAAAAGGGTAAAATCCCTGCCTGACTGCCTCTTCAGTTTGAAAAATTGCCTTTTAGGCACATTTTGGGGCAGACAGTGTGTTTGTGCTGCTTCTTCCATTCATTTACCTTCTCTTTAAGTGCTACCTTAAGTGAGGTGATATTGTAACAGAGCTGCTTCTGAGTATGAGCAAATTTTTGACAGACGCTGATGCTGCCCATGAATACCAAAAATGCCTTTGAACATCAAGCCCACCTCATTCAGCAGTCTAATATTAGTCATTAATTTTATAATAAAAAAAATATATAATCAAGATATTGGTGATGTAGCAGCTCACAGAGACAGAGGAGAGAGAACACAGACCTGGGTCCTGCCCTTAAAGTCTTGACATCAGCAATGTTAGCAGGAAGACAGTCATACACATATGACTGTCATGTAGTGTCATTGCAATTTGAGGGCTGATTTCATGCAAGTTGTTGCAGAAAATGTGTTCCCCTGTACTTAGAACCATCTTCTTACAAATACTACGACTACCACCAACTTTAAATCTTCAAGCTCCCATTTCTCTTCTGCCAGTTTTCTTCTTTAATGATTCCTACTTCTGTATGCAGTCTGTGTATCTGCTGTACATTCGTGGCATTTTTAATTGCATCTTTCAACAGTGTTTCAGTTTATTTATAGTAAATTTCTTGCATATATTTCTTTTCACTCAGAACTGTCATTAAGGGTCCAGTCTACTGCAAATGGTCAATTACCATTGCAAGAGGAAGACAATTTGACAAGTGCTTTTAAAGAAATACTTTTGCTGCCTTTTAATTTCTACCCTTTAAGGAAGCAATTGGCCACTTGACAATTATTCTCTCATTCAATTTTTTTCCAAGGCTTTCTGCCAAATGATTAAATTACGTATCCCATCGTGCATTAACTGTAGACCTAATAATATGTGTTATAAAGAAGGATTTATTTTAATTAGTTGTCTGGTGGGCTGTTATTAAGGAGTGAATAAAAATTATTTTGTCATTGAGATATAAAGGCTCTGGAGCACCGCGACACATCTTGAAGTTCTAGAAGAAATAAATAGAAAAGCTTTCTCCCTTTCTTCTCTTGCTGGCATTGGAAAAAATGGTTGTTTTTCCTTCCCCAGGCCATCAGGCTGTCTCTGGAGCAGTCCTTGCCCCCCGAGCCCAAGGAGGAGAGCACTGAGTCTGTCAGCAAACTCCGCATCCGGACGCCCAGCGGAGAATTCTTTGAGCGGCGTTTCCTGGCCAGCAGCAAGCTGCAGGTTGTCTTTGATTTTGTGGCTTCCAAGGGATATCCTTGGGAGGAGTACAAGCTGCTGGGCACCTTTCCGAGGAGAGATGTGAGTAAATGCACCTTTCAGGAATAAATAGCTCTGCTTCTTGCTCCTGTGGGTTGGATGGGCTGGGGTGTTACAGCATAGAAGGTAAAAGGTGTGCCTGGGTATGTTCCAGTGCTGCCAAGCTCTAAGTCAGCTGCCGGCTGACCAGTGCTGTCAGATGTTACAAACAGAGCTGTGAAACCTGTCTCCAGTGACATTGTAAAAAATCCTACATTTCAGAAAAAGTTGTGGACCATATTCAGTGAAAACTTGAATATACCGAATCAGCTTTGCTGAAGTCCTGTTTTGAGGGAAGCTCCATCAACATTGCTGGTAGTTCACTGTTTAGGTTTGTTATGGGCTGGTACTTCTGATCTTTCTGGTTTTGTGTTTTGGATGCAACTTGATGTTATGAATAAGGCTCAGCATCAGATAGTACCCAGTTATGCACTATTAAGTATATCCTAATGAATATTTGATTCACCTGTTACATAATACCAGTAGATAATTACATCTCCTACCTTGAAATTGTACGATGAACCTGCTGTGGCTGATTTTCAGAATCAATACTGCTCACTGCTTACAATAGCCAATTCTGTTGATAAATCAACAGATCATTTTTGTGCTTCCTCCCAAATTTCCTTCAAAATCCACTTCTGTGTTTTCTGCACAAATTAGCTTTTATTTATTATTTAGTCATTGCTACAGCAAAGATGACAGTCAGTGGGTCCAGCTGTGCAAGGGCTCTGGACAAAAGGTGAAGGGATGGGCATTGCAGAGGTGTCAGGACAGAGCCAGGCAGTGGTGGGTGGAGTTCAGCAGCTCTTTGGCCATACTGCCCATGCACTGCAGAGCAATGGGGCAGCTCTAGACCAGCTGGGGTCTTGTTTGCTGGAGGCATCTCCAGGGGACTGCTTAGACCATTTCTCACCAAAGGAGTTCAGTAATTTGGATTGCTTTTCCATTTTGTTTCCCATCACTGCCCCTGGGGGAAGTTCACTAGGAATGAGGCTCTGATTGACATGTTTACAGTAGTTTGTAACAGATACCTCTTACTTTATCACCTTATTTGTATACTCCAAAGGAGAAGAAGCTCATCCTTAGTAAGCAGACAACCTTGTGGGTGGATGTGGTTTCTGACCCATTTTTGGCACAACTGTGGACAGGATTGCAGTGCTTGTAGCTCTTTTTCCACCTTGCCCTGTATTGGGAATCCTGAGCAGTCAGACTGAAAAGCAGCATTTAAGGAATCTCATTAATCACTAATTAACTTTACTCCTTAAGCATGCAGTATCATTTCCAGTGGAAGCAAAGACTAGAAGTCACCTGTGTTTCCAGGATTACTGATAGATCAGTGTACTTGACAAAAGAAAAACAGTGTTTTGCAATCTAAACAATGGGGTTGTACATTTTAAACATTTTGCAAGTCATGCCTTCCCACCAGTAACTTATTTCTGATGTAATGCATATTTAATATAAATACCCTACAGGTATATTACTCTTTTTACATTTGTTTTTTACTTTACTCTGGGTGTTTCTGTACCTATTCACATCATCATCATTATGAATGTAAGTCATCTGTAAAAAACCTCAAAAATTTATCAGGTGAATCACATAAGAACAAGTACTAAAAAAAGTAGAAAAGAAAAAAATGCCACTTAATTAAACAAGCTGGTATTGTCAGTATATCTGTGAAACTGGCTGGGAGAAAAGGCTGAGGCAAAGAAAGGAGAATTTAGTGGCAGGGTCTAGAGATGTTGGTCTGTTGTGTGGGAAGCAAAGACCCTGTCATCTTTTTTCTGTGATTCCAACCTAATAATGCCATGTATGAGGAGTCACATAAATGATTCATGCTGATTGACTCAGCCATGTATGAATCCCGTTGCCATTGTGACCACCAGAGCCACAACAGACAAAAAATATTCCCCAGGGCTTTGCTAACCACTGAGAACTGTAAATGACATCTGTCATCTTCCCCAGGTTTGGAGAGTTGGAAGCGTGCAACTCCATAAACAGATCTAAAAAAATAAAAATGGGGCATTGTTGAATGGCTTGGAAGAAGTACAGTCAAAGTATAGATTCATTGCTTTAGGCTTTGTGGTCTGTAGACACTTAAAAATACACTCTAGGTTATCAAGACCCTTCTGCTGTATGGTATATCACCAACATGAATGGAAATCTGTGCTACAAGGACAGAGCACTTGAAATGCTTGTGCTCCAGAAAACAGGAGCATTTAAAATGTCTGTAATTAAACTATACCTAACGTTGTTGAAAAAATATGTTTGAAAGTATCAGAATTACTTTGCTGGAGTTTTGCTGCAATAAGATGAAAACATGTCTTCTAAAGTTAGTTTCTGGGTGTTTTTCAATCCTAATCTGCTTTACAATAATATACACACCCCCAAAAGTGTTTCTGTTTTATCAAAACAAGGGGATTATCTTCAACCAAATCAACATTTTCTTGTGATAAACTTGTCAGAGCACTTTTACCTGCTGTTCAAAGCCATCAGTTCTGATACAGTGTTGTTGAAATACTTTTACATCTTTCATAAATAAAAATTCATTAGTTCTTAGTCCTATGTTCCAGTTGCTTACACAGATATCCTTAGCTAACTTAAAGTTGGTATCATAACCCTACTGTAAATACAAACTTCTACACATGAGTAAATACCCAGATTAACCTTTTCCAGACACTACTTGAAGATTTTAAAGCAGCAGTGACATTCCGAAGCAGTTAAGCACATGCAGTGACTTGTTATTGGGTCTTTGTCACTGACTGTGTTGTTCTTTCTACCCTTGCTGAAATTAGATATTAACCAGCTCCTCTCTCGGTGCCTCAGCACCACATCTTGTACCACCAGTGTGTGTCACAAATGTGAGCTTGGGGCAGCTGGGAGCTCGTGCCTCAGACTCTGGAAATGTTGGCAAGCACATCTTTGGGAGTGAAAAGCTGTATTGTGTTTCTTGGCAAAGAAATTTCAATGCAAAGAATGTATTTCTTGTATTCTTAAATACACCTGCAAAGGCTCCATGGGAACAAGTGTGTGTGCTGATTTCAGAGTTACAGTTCCCTGTCTTCCAGAAATCGCATTTAACTTCAACAAAAAGAGCTTACTCTATGTATATTAGTGTGCTGAAACTTCTAGTTCAGTATTTAGGTCCCTTTCTCTTAAAAGCCTTCCCACACTCTGACTTTGGTTCAGTATTTAGGTCTCTTTCTCTTAACAGCCTTCCCAAATTCTGACTTATTGCAGCAAAACTCCAGCAGAGTAATTCTGACACTTTCAAACATATTTTTTCCAAAATGTTATGTACAGTTTAAATCCAAACTCTGGCTTTAGTAGTCCTCTGGACCTCCCAGCTGCAGGAACCTCCTTCTCCCAGTGCCTTGGAGACCTCCAGATACTCAGTTCATCCCTTATTTTAGTGCTAGTGATGTGCACAAGCCTTCCTGAAACTGTTAACATCTTACAGGGTGGGCATTTTAACCCACTTAGGCAGAAGCTGAAGTGGACCAGGTTAATATGTTTGTGAATGTTCTATGATGTCTCTCAGAAAGGGAGAGCCAGACATTAATTTATTAATTTCTCATGAAAAAAACAAAATTTCAAGCTATAATTTCTGCTACTGATTTCTCCTTGAGGTGGAGCATTAGTTATGTATTTGAGAGTATGCCTTCTGCAGACATGGTATTAGAGACTTAAGCTCTTTATTTACTGTATCTGGAAGCCTTGGTAAGCCAAGACTTGTACAGTATTTCACATTTTATTTTGCTGAGCCACAGCTTAGGATCAGGTGGCAGTTAAGTCACTTAAGGTTATTTAAATGCATCTAAAATGTTGCTTAATAATTCAGAACCAGTTTGCTCTGTTTAGAGTATTAAGATTTTTTAAATCCTTTTAATTAACCAATTTCAACAGCAGTTTAAATAAACAGAAACAAAAAAATCTCCCTTGAAAGTGCATAAGATAAACTTAACTCAAATTGCATGTCAATTTAAATCAGATATGATCAGGATTTCAGTAAATTTAGGGCCAGGCAATTCACAGTTTGAGGAGTATTTGGGAATAGAATAATGGTAAAATATTCCTCCAAACCTAAATGTGATTTTTCATTCCTGTGCTTTGGCAAGATTAATCCTCTTTGATGCTCACAGTGGTGAAAATAATGCCACAGGATAGTAAGTTCAGCTGCAGCACTTGCTGTGGAGTCCTCTGAGCAGGGAATTGTCCTTTGATGTTCTCACAAAGGTGATGTTGGAGCATGGTCCTTATATTGTTAAGCCAGGCAGTTTGACAATTTTGTGTATGAGTTCTGGCAGCTGTTCTTTGTAAGGATTGTTCTGAATTTCACCCTGTGCAAACTACTGCCTTCAGATAACTTGCTTTTAAACTCATTAGGGAGTGTTTAAACTTTCTAAATAAATACTTAATGAAAGAGTTTAATGTCCAGGACCATCTTTGACTTTTAACATTCTTCCCCCTAGTCATGATCTTGATAGAAATTGGAAGAAAGAGATAAAGGATGTTATTGAGATAAAGGATTTGTGCAGTGTCACAGCTACACCCTATAGTATTTTTAGTAATTTCATGTAATCAGGAAAGTAGCTTGAATATCTGTTTTATAGCAGAAGAGGATTTCAGATGAATTTTTTTTTTCTGATAGATTAAAAAAATTTTGAGAATTCCATGTGATGCCTGTAATTTTTCCAGTTGTTTCAGTTACTGATATTTATCTTTCCTGCTACACCAAGTAGTAGTCATCTCTTTTAATTCAAATAATTTAAATTTTTCTGGCCAGTGATGTCATGTGCTTACTCTGATCTAGTTTGCCCAAGGCCACAGCCACCTACAAAGGTAGATGTCCTTCCTCCTATCATTTACAGCTTTCCTTAAGTCAATACTACCTGCCCTTGTCTTTCCTCTCCTTTCAAGATCTGTTGTTATTTTATTTATCCAAGCAGTTAGGTTTGGTTTAGTTAAGACACTGAGAAGTTGCCTAAGCAAATTGGCCATTCCAGACTGGCATATTCCCATGCCTCTTTTGAAGCCTGGTTTCTGACTGTTCTTCCTGATGACTTGTAACAGTGGAGGGATTGAAAGATTAACCAAGAGTGTGAGAGGAAAGGACACTGAAGCATTTGTAGCTCCCAGATTTTCCTCCTTTTACCAAGTTTTTTGCTCACAAAGAACAGTATCACAGTCTTTTGGTCAGCACCTAAAAAAGGGAGTAGGTAACATTCTTACTCTGGTTAATTCAGTCACAGCACCTGAGAGAACATTGAGTATATTTTGCTTCTTGAAGCATGATGTTTACTTTTGTGGAAATATAATTTTCATATAGGTAGTAAAAAATTCTGTAAATATTGCAGAAAGATTTTTCACCATGTTTTCTTCCAAGAAAGACAGACTTGATGTGTTTTTTTCAGACCCAGTGTCTTTACTTTAGTAACTGATCCAAAGTGAAGGATTAAAGCCCTTCTTGTATCAAGTCGCTGAAGGGAGATCTCATCTCACAGATGTAAGAAAAGAAGCAGAATTGCATTCTGTAGATCAATATAGTTTCTGATCTCTCACAGCAGCTCTGTTTGAGTACAGGAACTGTTTAACCAGTTTCAGGAAATAGGTGTGCATTTCAGATGAGCTCTTTTACTCAGGGCTCACTGGAGTCAGCCAGTGCTGAATGCTCTCGGTGAATCATCCTCATTAGTTAGCCCAGTGACTAATGCCAACCATGGCATTCATGTATTCCACCCAAGAGCCCTTCAGTGCACATCCCTCACACCCAAAGTGCTCTTTTATTCAGCACTGCCCCATTTTACAAAACATTTATTGCAGGGGAGGCACATTACTGTTCCCAGGACGATGCCTTAGTTAAGCTGTAGAGCTTTGCTCTTGCATATAACCTTTTCCAGAATAAACTGGGCTAAGATATTTTGTACTTTTACTCCAGAATTCATGTTTAATATCCATTTTGTGGACTTTTTGGACCCATGTAGGAAGAAAATGAAATTATAAAATACCAATAGAGAGCCTTTGTACTGGTATGATACTAAGACTGCTGTGTCTGGTTACCAGAAAATTTAATGATCTCCTGCTGTTTTGGTAATTGCATAAGTAATGCATCAGGCTAAATCACCAAAGCACTCCTAGGCACTCTCTTTATTCCATTTGCCTATCTACCAATCACAATGTTATACTGTAGATATCATTGTGATATCTGAACATCTTAATCCTTTGAACTGGTGATAAAAATCCTTTTGGATTGTTCTTTCATGCAATTATAATTAAGTGCACATGAATCCAAACCTGGGTCATTCTTCTGTGAGTGGCTGTGTTCCCATCCATTCCCCTCTGGGATGTATGCAAAGCAAAGTTCTTACAGTTCATTTGGAGCACTAAATGTATTTATATGTTTTCCAACTTCCAGAGGATGTGGCTGTTTGCTTCCTTTCAGCTCTTCATTGATCTCCAGAGTGAAAGCTGTAGTATTTCTGGGGATGTCATCATCTCGTTTCTGTGTAGCTAGTGCATTTGAGAATTATTAAATACATGAATAATTGTTAATTCACTATAAACGCACAGGCAGCAGTGCCCACAAGTAATGGACTGTTTTGCTCTCTGGCACAGCAGAAAGGATGCGTAATATACAAATGCTCTCATCTGTAAATGCCAATACTTAAACTTTCTCTACTCAACAATAAAAATGAAGGTAAACAACATGAGGGAAAAGGTAGTGGATCTCCTCTTCCTGCAGGTGCTTTGTCAGGAAAAGACAAGGTCCAGGGTTTTCTGTCAGCTTCTCTTTTTCTGAGAAACTGCACAGAGAATTCCTAAAGAAATCAAAGATTTCAAACTAGAAGAAAGGAAGGGAAGAAAGCAGAAAATCTGAGGAGAGCTTTACAGCACCTCCCTCTTCCTCAAAGCCTGAATTCCTCCAGCCTTGGAGTTGTGGCCACTGTGGGACCATTACTGTCAGGTCAGGACCTTCATGTGACTCCTGACTGACTCCAGCTCCATCTTTTGGCTCTCAAGGCAGCTTGTGTAATACTTCAGCACCATTAGCACCACAACAATAAAAGTCACATTATTCAGAGAGGCTTTTCTTAATTGAAATACTTTTGTGTTTGCACTTCTGCCAAAATGAAAGAGCGGCTCGGTTGTCGTTGAAAATTAGCTCTTTGATGGGCTAGAGGGAGATGCAGCCTTCTTATAGTGATTTTTTAAAGTGAGATTAGTTCTTGAAAAGTACTGTAAAACAAATGTTCAGTGATGTTGGTAACTGGATATATTTTGGCCATATTTTGGGCAAGTACTGATCACTAAACAAAATTTCTGGTCCTTGGCTTAAAAGAGGCATAGAACTGCCTCAGGGGTATACAGCCCTTCCCAAGGCCTTTTGTTGGAAAGTAGATAAACTACAGTTATGTATTATTTTCATTACTCACTGTTAAAAAGGATTAAGGTAAAAATCTGGTATTTTTAAAAACATCATTAATATTCGGGCTTTATTTAGTTTTGACAAAAAAAAGCAATTCATTTTTGTAGCATTGCTTAAAACCCCTTTGTTTTTAAGCTTTTACTTTTTAAGGTGTTTTTTTTGGTGTTTTTTTTTTTTTGTTTTTTGCTTTGTTTTTTTTTTTTGTTTGTTTGTTTGTTTGTTTTGTTTTGCAAATATGAGGTATTTATTCCAGCTGAAAAATTGGATTTTCATTTAGAACTTTTAAAAAGCAGCAGATAGTCCAGGTGCCACTATACAAATATAGCAGCAGCAAGTTTGGTCTTATCCTTGTTGTTTGTACCACCCTGTCATTATGTGTAGTGTTTTAGGAAACAGGGGAGAAGACAGTTGCTGTCTTAATTTACTGTCAAGTAGTGCAAGAGAGGCTAATCAGCCTTCACTGATTAAAATCTATGCAGCAATTTTTTTTTTAAATATAAATTATGTTAAGGCAATGAAAACTTAGACTCTGTGTCAAGGCTGCATCTCAGAGCACTGCATGGCTTTCCAAGGGAAAAATGGGAACCATGCTCCAAGGAGAGGATACAGCATCACAATTTTCTGGTTTATCAAAAGCTTCTACTTTGCTTAGTAAATGTGTTTTTAAATATGCTTAATCTAAAATACGTTTTGGGAAAACCTCTTGAGAAAAATAAGAGTCAGTGTGATGTATTGGATTAAAGCTTTGTATTTGGGTCGAGGCTACAAGTCTTTTACTATGACATATTTTTCCTTGTTTGTGACGGCTTTCTTCAATTCAGATGTAAATTATCTCCAAGTTTATTCAACTAAGCCCAATCTAATTGCATATATTTCTATAAAGTAACTCTACTTTTGTTTGTTGCTCAAGTTGAGCGTATTATCTGTGTAACCCAGAGATATTTCAATAGGTAGAAAGGATTCACTGTATTTGTTTGTGTGTCACTCTGAAAATATAGTTTTTTAAACAGATCTGGTACTTTACCAGGTGTGCCTTTAAGTGATTTCTATTGCATTTATACTTTAGGAGGATTAGAAAAGAGAGTAAAAGAACTCTTTGTCCGTTAGATTCATTAAATGTATTCATGCGTGTGTAAGTGGTATAGAGGCTGTGCTGCTCGGGAATCAGATCCTTGTCCTAGGGTGGAGAGAAAGGTGAAGGGTGTGATATTTACTGCTTGTGTAAGTGTCATAATAATTGTGTATTTGATTCTTTATTTTTAAATTACCTTCCTGGGCATTAAGCCATTTTTTTTGTGTTTATCTTTTCCCCGCAGAGTTAAGGGAGGGTAAGGAACCACACCTTGTAAGTGGTAAAAGTACAGCTGCTCAGGATGTGAGTGTGTAATAGAACAGATAGGTCAGCAAAGGTGAAGACAGAAATAACTCACATGTTATTCTAGAAGGAAAAAGACTTTGCTATAAAAATGTATTAAAATGCTGTTTAAACTAGCATTAGTTTTCATTTTTGGTTTATCTAAAAACCCAATTAATTTACTCAGAATGAAGTAAATGAAGTGTAAGCAGCTACTACATTCTTATAGGAGGAGTATAAGAGTTAACATCACTACCTTGTGCCCTGCAGAGTCATAAATAATTTGAACTTCTGAGTGGCACAGAAGTACTTCAGCTTGCTAGTGCTTACTTGGAATAATCACCACAGAATTCACTCAAACAAATGCTTAGATGATAACCTCCCTGGCACCAAACCAACATTGGTTGTGTAACAGGCTCTTTAAAAGATGAAGCCATAGCTCCAGTGCACCAAAACCTAAGGTCCCATAAAACTGAATCCATAGTTGGAATAAAACTGAATCCATAGTTTTGTTTATCAGCTTGGACCTATTTCAGTGAAAGCAGCTCAATGGCAAGATCTAATGTGGCAGAAATGAAGTCCTGTGGCACCTCTGGTCATGTTGCTGGAGGGAATATTTGCTGAAGGGAGGGGAGTGTTCAGGTTTGCACAGAAAGCCATTTGCCTAAAGATAAAATCTCCTGGGGCACTCTCTGTGTCGAGGGCTTTGGGGCAGCCCTGAATGCACCTGCATGGAATTGTACAGGGTTCTGTGAGCTCGAATGTCAGTAATTTTGCTGTCACTTGTGTTACACGCTCTGCTTCTGGACACTGAGTCCCTCCTCTGCCACCCTCCTCACCAGACAAACTTGGAACGCTTTACAGTCTCTTTTCAACGGGTTTTAGTTCATGTTCCATTATAATATTAAGTATTAGGCATTAGCAAACCCACAAAAGATTTGGAAAATACATTCAGCTGGTTTCACAGTGTGATGCATGAGGTGACTCCTAGAGTGTGTGCTTATGCCTGGTAGAAAGTCAGTTCTTGTAGGACTTGAAGATACAGATTAAAATGTACCTTTAGCATTTGTTAATGCTTTAACTAATGCTGAAGGTGAATTTTGAACCTTAATCAAGGAAGTATTAATTCTGCCACAAAGGTTGAACAGATGAAATCAGACTCAATATCTAAGCATACTTCAATGGTTTTCTGGGTAATTTCTAACAACATAGAATAAATCTTCAACTAATAAAGGTGCAGGGCTTTGGGACAGTGTAAGTTATATCATGTGCAGGGCTGTTTTGGAAAGAGCATCATGCAATGGCATCAGAGCCAAGGGGTGTCAGCTCTGTGGGCTCCAGAATTTATACTAATGGTAATGAAACAGGGCACACAGATACACATTTAAAGGCATTCTGTACTTTCCATTTTTAAATAATGCACACAAATTTAAGTGAATGAGATTCAGTAGAACACTACCCTGAACACATATTTGCAGGCTGCAGGTCTTTCTTTTGATCTCTGTTATAGATCATTCTTTGGTTTCTAATTCTGCTTTAAAATACTCTAAGTTAGAATGCATCTTACGTCTTATACTTCATATATTTACAAGAGAAGCCATTTCTTTTGCTAGGAGGTGTGTTCACTAATAAGACTTCTATCCTTCGTAGTAAACAACATATTTACAAGCCACAAATAACAAAGTAGAAGCTGCAGAAGGGTTGTGGTGTGATAATTAAGTACAATGGCGACCCATATGAACAGAAAATGCCAAGGAGCTAAAACAAAGCAACAACAGCTTTGTTTGTTGACAGATGTAGGAGCCATATTGTTAGTTAATTGGGTAATGGTGTAAACATTTGCAAACTCTGCTGTCCCTCAGTGAATTAAGCAGCACACTGAAATTATGGTGAAAAGCTGCACAGTCCTTGTGCTGCAGGTACTCCAGAAGGCTCCCAGGACCCTTCTCACTGAGGAAGGAACATCCTGTGTTGTTGTTATTTAAGACACTTGAAGTTTGCAAACCTTAGCCTAGGACATGTATCTTGAATTATGCTCAAGTGAATAACACAAAGTGAATAACACATTTCCATCTGGTCACAGCCTGGAAGGTTGTGTTCAGTGCCCAGGCATACTCTGGAGATTTTTTTTCCAAGTGCAAAAGAGACATTTTATGACTTTCTTGCCTTTTATTGCAAAATAAAAAAAGCAAATTAAAAACCCCAACAAAATGGTTGCAGGATTTGAAAAGAGAGATGTCTGAATTAATACGGGCTTGTACTGAAAAGAGGGAAAATTGCTTCTCTCAGGTGCCCAATGCCTCAGAAGCTGTGAATTGCACAGACCCCTCTTTACCTCACTCCCTGCTCAGTAACAGACTGTAGCAGAATACCAAAACATTAAAAAATGCTACAAGATACTTAATTAGCATACTTCTGTAATCACAAACTTAAATGCACTACTTTGGCTGTTTTTTACATAACAGGTTTGCTTTCGTAGATAATAACCTTTCAATAATTCAAGCAAGCATCTGTGCAGGAATGCATAATTGGACTGTAGATAATAGGAATCTAAAATTGACTCTGGTTTTTGTAAATTATTTTTCTCTTCAGGCATTTAGCAGGAGCTCACCATGGTACATGAAGTTTAAGAAAATATGTTCCTGCTTTGGGAATAAAAATAATGCATCTGTTTGGGTTTTGGGTTACCTATTTGTTAATAGGTAAACAAATAACAAATGTTACCTATTTGTTAATAGGTAACAGGATTAGTAAATTAGACTTTTTAGAAAATTACACAAACATTTCTTACTAATTCATAGCATTTCATGTGCTAGACCCTTAATGTTTTCTCAAAACAGTTTTAGAAAGCAGTGACATGTTGTGACATAGATGAAACACATTTAACTTTGGAAAAAATGCTTATTGGCATGCATCTACATTTATACCTATGGTATAAAACTAATAATCTATTATTCACAAGCAGACTTCTGGTAACTGGTGTGCTCACACAGCAAAATAAACCAAAACAGAATTACCAGGGAAAATAAGTTTAAAAATAGAAGGGAAATATTTCAGAAAATGGTTCATCTTTCTCCATGAAGCTTTGCAGTATTCTGAAGGATGTCACAGCATTGGCTTGTAAACTTGAATGTCAGGACACTGGGGCACTTGTTGTCATTAATTTGTCTATATAAGTAAATATATTGTGTAATAACCACACAATTAAACAGTTTTATCCCAGCCTGGGTGTCTGGAAAAGCATTGAAGTGAGTGAAAGCTGGGTATTCCAGCACATGACTTGGAGCAAGAAAGGGAGAAGGAAAATAAAATTTCCCTTTTCAATTGAGAGACCCTGTTGGTTTGGCTATGCTGCTTGCACCATCAGTTTGACTGAAATTTTGGGATGATTATCTAGGAGTGCAGTTTTATTTTTCATTTCAGTTCATGTGTTCTAGTAAACCTCCCAAAAGTTCTGAACTTTGACAAAAATAGATTAATGCATAAGTTTATGATAGAGAGCCAGACCTTCTTGAAATTAATGTCAGGGATTCTGGTTTTTTATTATTCTGTTCATTGTTAGTATCAAAGAATACTTGTAACAACAGCAGAAAACACAATATATATTTCTTGATCTGCATCCTGAAAAATAATACTCACTGCTTCAGTTGTCATTGATGGAGAGACTCAAAAATCCTCCCAGTAAAAGTCTGCACTGTGAAGATAAACAATCCAAAAGTCTACTTACACATATCTTTGTGTTCATGTGTTTACAGGTGACCCAGCTGGATCCAAATAAATCATTACTGGAGGTAAAACTGTATCCTCAAGAAACCCTTTTCCTAGAGGCAAAAGAATAGATCAAACAAGATTGTAGGACTAATCATCCTTTGATAAGCCAGAGGCACAGCATCGAGAGGAAGACTTCTCTGAGCACCACCTTGTACTGACATCCAGCTCAATTCCATGTCACAAGTTTGCCTCTTGCAAGAATCCTGAAAAATTGAAAAAAAAAAAAAAAAACCAACAAAAATAGCTACTTAAAGTTTCACATACATGAGTATATGTTTCCAACCTCTCATAAATGAGCAGAGGATAAAGTTCTGCTATGAACACTGAACATTATGATTCTGTTGCTCACTTATCATTCAGCTTTTGTTATAATTAATGCACTGTTAAAATGTGAGTGATTGTTAAGTAGAATTTTTACTCCTCAAATGCCCCTTTTTCACCAAGAAATCTTGGACATTTCTGCCTGTACTTTTGACACTAGAATGCTGTATATTTGATATCTCACTGAGCCAGTGCTCTCATATATATGCATTTTATTTCTGTGTTTGAATTTCTACTTTGTCAACTAATTTAAAAAGGCAGAAAAAAAATTAATGGGACATTCTCAGCCATGGAAATTTAACAGTATTATAGTAGAAAGCATATAATTTTTGTTAGTACTTTCTGACTTCTTTGATAAGATGTAAGGTTTTGTTTGGAGAATATAGTTTGACATATATGCGAGATATTTATTTACTGGTTCTGCTTTGGGTCTCAGTTCCAATTCAGTTTAGGAAGTATTTTCCATTACATTGCAGTGTGAAACTGCTTATTGCATGATGTGAATATTTAAATAACATTAGACATGGCCAGTACCAGAAACCTGGTATCTTGCCAACACTTCAGGAATCAGCTGATATTGAATATCAGCTGTTAAAAACCTTTCAAATACCAGATACAAAAGTTCTTTATTTCTCCTTGTGAAAGAAAGGGCAGTTCCCATTCTAGCAGTTTTTCTTCATTCTGGCACTTGCTCGTCTCCTATTACTCTGCTGGTTTAAAGCACCTTGTTTGGTTCATCAAACAATGGGTATTTTAAGGGGTGGTGTAATAAGAAATCTGCCTTATTGTTGCACACTTTGGACATATTAACAATACATTATTAATCCCATCTCAAATTAAAGAAATCGTACTTCTCTTGTCTGAAATGTATGCACCAGCTACCTGCTACCTGACATGGAAAAATCTGGTACTCTAAATTTCTCAACCACAGAATGAGCATACTGAGGCTAAGACCATAATGTGCAGTTGATGCCAAACCTGCATCAAAACTGGTTTATTTGGGGGTTTTTCTTCTCCTTTTTTTTTTTTTTTTTATTTTTTCACCCCTTTTTTTTTGTTTGTTTTTCTTTTATCTTGGGGCTTGCAGGACAGTGCACAATAGCACTACAGGATCATCATCTGCTAAACTATTTTTTTTTCCATTTAAAGCCTGGCACATTGTTTTCCATCTGTGTTTATACGTAATTCATAGTGTTTATTGTAGCTGAATGAGTTCTGATTTGAAAATTTTATACTAAGCTAAAACCAGTTGCACACATCTTTTAGTCTTTCTTTTTCTCTTTGGAAGGATGGTGATATAAAATTAAATGTATGCCTATTATTAAGATGTTAGTGATGCTGACATATTGTTACCTTTACCAAAAATGCGAATTTCTGAGCGGGCAAAGCCTTATTCTACCTTTTATAATTCTGTAATTAGTGAGTGCTACACCAGACACTTTTAGAAGTGAAGTATCTATGACAAACAAAAGGTTTAGAAGTGTAAGCAAATCCTAATAATTTGCAGTTCACAAATAAAAGAATTCCTAGCCAATAGAATGATAAATGTATGTGTAATGGAAAGCTGAATGCAGACGCTTCATCCTGAACTTTCGTTTTCTTACCCCCAAAAAAAAATTCCACTGCGTTTATTAAATAAGAAATTAACATGGGTTGCAAATTGGGGTGATGCTGTTTCTACAAACAATCACAGTAAACATACAGCAGGATTTTAAAGTGATGCATATCTTCTTTTTTTTTTTCCTTCTAAGCTGGCTGTTGAGGAAAGGAGTTGCTGAAATAGTGCTTCACGAAGCAAAGCGACCTTTCAGCTAACTGGTTTATATTAATCTGTTCTGTTTAACTTCTGTTTGATCTCATCTGGCTGTTTTCTCTCACTCAACTTGATTTCTGTATTTTGACTATATATTCTTTACTTTGATACTAGTTTTATAAAGTTATTAAATGTGGCTTGAATATTTGTTGAACTTGTTGAAGTCAGTGCTCCCAGGGTTGTTTGGCTTTTTTTTTTTTTTTCTTCTAAACTCCATTATTTTTTCCCTCATTTTGTTCATATTGCAAAATACACTGTCATTATCAAAATGTTCTAGTGATAATTAACTGGAAGTGTTCAAAGTGGTGGCATTACTTCCCTCTGATATAAAGATTTTGAGATCAGTATACAGGGATCATTCTGCCACAACGTAAACAAGTGTATCGCTCTTTAAATAAAACGTTCATGATTTTGGTCCTTAAATACTTTGGGCCTGATTTCAAGAAGCAACCATGTCGAGTCACCTTTCTGAATCACATCATCAGCATAAACCAATCCCTGTGTAGAAATATTAATATTCTATGCCATCATTTTCTGCTCTCCTGGTATTCACTTCACACGCTCTGCTGGCATGGATAATCCTCTAGTCACTCGAATTTTGTAATTCAGTATTACCCTAGAACTGTAACACCATTGCTACAGAGCACATCCCTGATTCTGCCTTTTTATCTTCAGGTTCTTCACATTAATGGATTACCATTAAGGTGTTTAATGCATTAGTTTTAAGTCTTAGGGAATTACTGTTGCTGAAAGGAATCCCGTGCGATGCGTCGGCGTCCGTGGCTCGTGGGGTGAAGGTGGGGCACACTCTGGTTTTGGGAGAAACTTTCTGACAGTGGTGTTTGAAATCATTATTAGAGACCATGCAGAGCACAGTGTTTGCTCTGCACTCTCTACATGTGCACCCTTCAGCTCAGGGGCAGTGCTGAGGGTGTTTCTGATGGAGCTGTGCTGGGGGGTCTGTCTGTCCTTTTTAATGTAGCAGAAGAGGACTTTGGCTTTCATAAGCTGTACCTACTCAGTGACATTAGAAACTTAAAATAAATTTTCAATTGCAGCAATATTTCTACTAAACAGTTATATGATTTCACTCTTCCTTATGTAGGAAAAATCAAATTACAATATCCCAGTCACAGGACTGAAGTGTTTCATTATGCCGGCCTTGTGTCCAGGCTCCCTAAAAATGCATAAGATTTCAGTGCCTTAGAACAGCTTCCATAGCAGGCACAAAGCACATCAGTGGGTGTCTCTACACAAGGAGAGTCACTACCAGGCAGAACCAGAACCTGCTTGGAGCTCTCAGTCAGAAATGCTGAGGGTGGAGATGTCGTGTGTGTGTGCCATTCCTCCTTCTTCTGCCCTGCTTCTGGGGGCTCTCAGCTCTCACCAAGACTTTCCACCATTTGACAAAGCAGAGGATGCATTTTTATTTGGAAACAGTGATGGTGGCCTCCTCCAGAGAATTTTCACTGATTTTAATTCACACTTTGGTTTTTCCAATATTGTGAGGGCCTGAGGAGAGACAAGTTCCTGTTCTGGACGTTCCCCAGTCTGCTTCAACACCACCATAGCACCATAGCACAGCTACTTTTAATGTGTGTGTTGCCCACTAGCAAAGCTGTCTGACTGCCAAAATACAGAATTCCTTTAAGGTCCTTGAGAGGGAGGGTGAAAATCATCTTCAGGCTGGCAGCTGTGTGTGCTTGCCTGGGGTGAGGAAACCCAGCCCTTGACAGTGGATGTTGATTGCAGCCATTGGTCTTTTTGAACAAAAGAGCTGAGAGTAGAAACTGGATGTTGATTCTGCACCTGAGTCTAGTTTTATTACTCTGTTTGTATAAAAGAGAAGGCAACTGCAGTAGCTTTAATTTTTTTTTTTTCTGGATGGGTCATTACTATATCAAATTACTGTATATTGTGTGTACACAGCATGAGAGATTGCTCTCTACCTGAAACTATTCCCCCAACAGATGACAAAGGTGGAAGAATACCAAGTTTAGCACTGAATGTGTCAGGATCCAGGCAGTTTTGTACTCAATTTAGTCTGATATAGATGTATACTTCTGCCAGCAGAGCCATCTCTGCCCCCACCTTGCACTGGAACCAGGCAAACTAATTAAAAAGTGACCTTTTTTTTTTCCTGGAGCAGTTTTGAGGCTGATGCAGCTCACTGGTGGGAGTCAGTGAGGATGAGAGGAAGAGGAAGGCAAGGCTGCTCCCCCTGACAGCACTGCTGATGTATATAGGATGAATTTGGTCAGGCTCCTTGAAATATTTTTTAAATATCTTATTACTACCTTTGCATTTTACATCCTTTTGTTTTTACGTTTTTTTTATTATTATTATTTCAAGCATATTTATTGCTATAAAGGTTTGGCTGTCTAAAATTTCCTTAAATCAAAGTCAGCATCCCAGAATTCAGGAAATGAGAAGGCAGATGAAAGGTCCCTTGAGTGTGTGCAGTGAAGGCAAGGCTCACTCCAGATCCAGCTCTTGGGAGTCACTCCTGGCCCTAAAAGCACCCTAAAAGTTTCAAAGGGTTTTAATGTCTCATTAGATAGCAGAGAATCCACTCCTTAGCCAGGGCTTTCCTCTGTGGATTCTTCTGTGTAATAAAGACTGAAGTCACACTGCAGCCTTAATATAATTCAATTAAAATGTCACTCAACTGCTGGTTAGAGGAGGAGGTTTCATTACTTCCTGTGATTACAGAACTGCTGGTTAACAGAATTGTTATTTTGTGCTTAGTACCAGTGAGTTTCCTTTCCTTTGTGGAATCCAGTGTTCCCCAGGATTCCACAGCTCGTGGCTGTTCCCTTTCCATCCACTCACCTTGAGTGGGTTTGTGTTATTTATTGGTAGCAGCACCAATAAATATCAATCACCACTGATCCCTTTCTCCAGGTACTGGTGTCTGAGTACCAGGAATAGCACGGGTTCCCTCACAGGTTCTTGGGGACATGGCTGGAATCCTCTCACTGTGAAAATTTGTTGATTTCTGCTTCCAGCCATCAAATTTCCGATAATGTTACTTTTTTTTTTTTTTTTTTAACTCAGGAAAATAAGTTTCCACTGTAGTAAATGCCTCTACAAATTACTAGCTTAGTTGTTTCTATTTTTAATAAAAGGAGTCTTTTACACCATAAAAATATCTTCTGGCAGGTTTCCTATTCCACATATTTTCAATAATCCTTTACATTTTTGGTAGTTGTTCCTTGCAGTCTGTCGGTTGTTTAATTCAGGATTTGTGTCTTCCAAAAGTTAAATTTCCATGGATTTTCTGGTTTTCTTTTTAGTTTCCTACTTTGAGTCTGTCTTCCTATTACATCCCTGAATGTGCTGGTTCACATGACCCAACTGCTTCTTGTGGGCATTCTGTAGTCTTTTATAGTCAGATACATGTGTACTCTGAGGATCTAAGAGAGTGTCTTCAAAAAGTTTTGGTTACAATCTTAGTCTTTTCCTGTGACTTTAATTTCTTTCTGTTATCTTCCTTTTTATGCAGTTTTCATTGAAAGGGGTAGCGCTATTTGGGTGATTTTAAAGAATTATTGTCATTTTGTAAAGTACTGAATATAAGTATGTTTTCATTCACCTAAGAATGTAGTTTCTAACATTTTATTTCCCTCTATGCTTTATTTAATCTCTGTCACAGTCTCCGTTAGAGTCAGTTCCTATCACTGATAAGTATTTTGTACCTTGTAATTATGGCATCCTACTCATGATCTTGCCTTTTCTAAATTTACAGGTAGACCTCATTTGTTGTGTATTTGAAAACCCCCGTTCTGTTGCAGCCATTTTAGGAGCTTAAAAATTATTCTGATGTGTACTTTAGGAATATTTTTCATTTTCCGTAGGCCTGTTTAATGTGTCCTAATTAATTAAGACTGATGCGTAAGGGAAAGCATCTCCAAACTAGTGGCAATGGAGAAGGAATTTTTTCAATGACAGCTCTAAACTCGCTGATGCCGAAGAACAAAATAATTTATAATTTTGTGGTTGTAATGAAGAAAGTAGGGGGAGATATTTTTTAGAACCTGCGGTTTGCAGAGAGCACTCCGTTGCTGAAATACACTTCCTCAAGGTTTAGACGAAGGTGAGTCGGACATTGTGTGGCTGTTGCAGCATCGTCTGACGCGGGAAAACCAAACCGAATGAGCAAGCAGAAACCCCAAAGGAGCGATGCCCGCCTTGGTGCGGGTCCCCCGCGCCTTCGCCCCTCGCTGCCGCCGCTGCCCGGGCGATGGAGCGGGATGGGCGATGGAGCGGGATGGGGCGATGGAGCGGGATGGGCGATGGAGCGGGATGGGCGATGGAGCGGGATGGGCGATGGAGCGGGATGGGCGATGGAGCGGGATGGGGCGATGGAGCGGGATGGGGCGGAGGCGCCTCCCGGGCCGGTCCCGGCACCGGCCGGACCGGAGCCGCCCCTCGGCCTCCCCCGGGCGGGACGGAGCCGTCGGGGCGGAATTCTCGGGGCACCTGCAGAATTCCCGGGCACCTGCAGAATTCCCGTGGCACCTCCGCAATACCCGGGCACCTGCAGAATTCCCGGGGCACCTGCAGAATTCCCGGGGCGCCTGCAGAATTCCCGGGCACCGGAGCCTGCGGCGGCCGCGGAGCCGCCCCCGCGGGTCTCCCTTCCCTTCGCTCCCTCCGCACCCGGCCCGGCTCTGCCCGCACCCACAATCATTTAGAAATTATTTAGAAATTATTAAAGCCAAGGCAGAAGAGAGGGAAGCGCTCGGTGCCGCGCCTTCCCCCGCGGGCGGGGCCGCTCAGCCCGGCGCTGGGCGAGGGGCGCGCAAGGAAAATTTTGGGCATTCCCGGGGGGAAAAAAACCCCAACAAGCCACGAACAAACAGCCAACCAACCAAACAAATGGAGCCGCGTACTCGGGCATCGCCCCGCGGGGCTGAGGGCACCGGCCCGGGCTGGACGGTGCCCTGGGAGATTGCGGATGGTCCATCAGTAACTTGAAAGAAGTCTGTGTTTGTGTAAGAGTCCCTTAAAATACCGAGTGTCAACTGGAAAAAGAATACAAGAATCATTTTTTGCCCCAAGTGCGTGAGGTTTTGGATGACGCTGTCGCCCGCCCCTCCGCAAAGCCCTCGATGTGTCTCTAACGATAAGAGACTGTTTATCTATCGCGTTCCGTCAGGATTGTTCTGCTCCTGAGCTCCCGGGGCAATAAACATTGAAGCGGGGGGGGGGAATCCTCTGGCAAATCCGACCCGGGTTGTCATGATCATGAATAAAAATAAAAGGATTAATCTTCTGCTTTCGGCTAATGAAAAAATTTCGCCTCCGAAGTGTGGAAGCGCCGCGATGCGCCGGGCCGGGCTGCGGCCGGGCAGATGCGGGAGCGGGGCCGGTCCCGCACCTCGGGGTGTCGGTGCCGCTGCCACGGGCGGGGGCATTTCCCTCGCCGGGCCCCAGCAGGCAGGAGGGAGCTCCAGGGTTTTTAATTACACTCCTTGCCTTTGCTCCCTTCATTTTTCTGCACCCTTTGCAGTGAGACACACTTGGAATTAGAGTGGTTGTGACATTTTAGTGGCAGCTTATTGTGCGGAACACTTAAAGTTTAAAAAACAAGCCCCATAGAAGTTGAGGGGCTTAAAGCAGCCCCCTTTGTGGGGCAAGACATAGAGTTTTGATTCTGGACAATGGTGTTTCTCAAATTTCTTCCAAAAACCTGCACCCCATCTGTGATCTCAATGAAATCGCTTTTCTCTCTCCCTTCAATTCATTTGGCAAAGGCGAAGCAGATGCATGGGACGGGGTCTGAATTTTAATCATTAGGTTTTACCTGAAACAAAACAGCAAATCCTTTTTACCATGTGTTTGAAGTTAGGAGACGGGTAGGGGAATATAAAATATAATTAAAAAGCTCTCGCATCGTTAGGGAGCTGACAAGAGCCCCTTTAATGAACCTCTCGGAGCGCCCTGCGCTAAATTAGCCGAGCGGGGCCGTCCCGGCTCGGGGCCGCCGCCCCCGCGGTACCCGCGTGCTCCCGGCGGGGCCCGCGCGTGTCCCCGCGGCTGCCGGCGGGCTGCGGCACGCGCGCGCGTCCCCGCGGAGCCTCCGCGCCCGCGCACCGCCCGCCCGCCCGCGCGCCCGAGCGGGGCCACAGCGGCGGCACCGGCCGGGCCCGGCCCGGGACAGCCCCCCCGCCCTGGGCGCTTCCCGCGCATTAACTCAGAGCGCATTTAACCATCAATAAGGTGCGGGAGGGGGGGAATTGTCTGTCACTTTAATCCATGCCCGAGGGGCTGGGAAATAAAAGGGGAGAGGGAGAAGGAGGGAGGGAGAGAAAAGCAAAAGGTCTTAAAGAGCCCCAAATCCACAGGCGAGCGGTGGGAATGCGGAGCCGGGCCCGGCTCCCCGGCCCTCCGTGGGCAGCGGGCCCCGAGCGGCGGAGTCGGTCCCGGCTTGCTCCGATCTCCTGCCGCATCCCCCGGCCGGCGAGGGGAACTCCTGCCCGCGCCCTCCTGGCTGAGGATCCGCTCAGCTCGCGGGTGGAAGAAGGGCAGGGCAGAGCTGGGGGCCGCCGTGGGCACCCCACACCCCCGTGTCCCCGCAGAGCGCTGTCCCCTGCCCGGACGCGTGGCTTTCCCCTGCTCAGGCAGAGGATGCTCCCCCGCCCGCCCCGCTGGAGCGATTAAGGTTTCCTTCCACTCGCTTGGGAAGCCCCAGCCCGAGCCTCAGCCAAACCCGGGGGACATCAGCCAGCGCCGAAGGCCCTGGGGACAGACCACGGATTTTTAATTTTTAGCTCCAGCACACGGGGGAGGAGGGGTGATGGATGGATTTTTGCGTGCGTGAGCTTATTTTCCTCTTTCTGTGCGCCGGTGTGCGTGTGTGTGGATGGGCGCAAGCTCCCAGAGAAAAGAAATTTTAGAGTAACAACTAAAGGCTTTCTTGTGCAGTTATTTTAAGGGCTTTGTTCGGTGCCTGAAGGGGGATGCGCCCATTTGTTCGGGAGGGGATTCATCACATGCGCCTTTCATGTGAACCAGAGGTTAACAACCTAATGAGCACTTGGTGAAGAGATGAAGCGTGTAAAGAGCCCGATTTTCCCAAATCCTGCTCCGCTGTCCTGGGGATGTGCTACTCTAACCTCTGCCGGGCTAATCGTCTCCGCACTTGCAGCGGGGAGGCCCCGGGCAGCCCCCGGGTCCGGCGGCGCCCGGGCGGGGCAGCAGCAGCGAGGCGGCTCGGTCGCGATGCCCCGCCGGGGAACCGGGGGGGCTCGGCCCCGCCGCTACATATGTTGGGTCAAGTCTCCCCATTGTGAGCGTGTAAAAAGGTGTAAAAACTCAATCATCTGTAGCTTTTTTAAAGGGAGGGCTTACCCCTGGATTTGTTGCATAATGGATTGTTAAAAAAGTAGAGGGTTGAATTAAAACTGTTCCCTAGTCACTTTTAATTAGACCACTCTATTTAATTAGCAAAGTTGAAACATGCAATTAAAATTAGCTCAGTTTAGCACGTATTAAAGGAAATGGGGGACGCGGCTCCGGGCTCGTATTAAAGCGAGTCGGAGGAGAAATGGCGGAGAAGTCTCAGAGTAGGCGAAATGACTCTGCGGAGATAATTCAGCCGCCGGCCATCTGTCGGAGGACCCGCCGTGCCCCTCACGGCCACGGGCCCCGATCCCAGGGTCCCTCCCGTGACCGTCCCCGCACGGCCGGAGCCGCGGGATGGGTGATGCGAAGCCTTCGAGGGCCGCGTGTTTGTGTCTGTGGGATGCGCCCTTCCCCAAAAGCCGGGACTGGGGTTGGGTTGGGTTGGGAAGCTGCCGGCGGATCCCGAGGGGTCCGGCAGCCCCGGCCCCGCCGAAGCCCCGGTGCGGGTTCCCGGGCTGCGGGAGGAGAGGAGCCCCGAATTTCCCTTATTTCCTTCCACAAATCTTTCCCCCTTGTCGCTTTTTCCTCCCCCACTGGGAGCCGGGAAATCGAGTTAATAATGTTTCAAATACTTGAGAAGTCCGGGCTAACGGGAGTTCCGTCTCCCTTTCCTCGCTCCGGATCTGAAGAGATTGCCTGGGCTAGGAGGAATGTGCCTTTTTCTTGAAGGGGGGGTAGTGGTGGTGGTAATTTTCATTCTTGTAATATTGGTTTGGGGATAATTACTTTTAATGTCAAAAAGATTTAGTTTAATATCATCTCTATTAGGCGGCTGGGCGGATAATTAAAAGTGAAGATGATAGCAGCAGGGAAACAGATGGCATTTGCTTACTTTGATTCAGTAGGTAAATAATGAAAAAGTCAATGGCAAACCCCCTAGAACAATTGAAACCTTAAAGAGCACTAACATTAGCAGGTACTTACAAACTGTCTTCCGCTAAGAACGAGATGAAAATACACTAATCAAGAACTATATTTCTCTGGGATGCTTCCGAGGGCTGCGCTGCCTGCGGGCGTGCGTGTCCCTTCCCCCGCATGGCAGCCAATAGCCGGGCGCTTTTTAATTAAGATTTTACTACTGCAACTGGGGGAAGCTGCAGCAGCACCGTCGCTGCAGCCCTCTCGAACTTGGGAACGGGAGCAGCCGCACAAGGGAAACCTTTAGGAGAAACAAGGGGAGTGAGGAGAGAAGGAAACACCGGAGAAATCGGGGCTTCTTCAGAATAAATATATTAAATTAGCGTTGAATGTCGTGTTTTAGCGGGCTGACCCGGCCGTGAGCGCTGGGCCCTGGTGCGTTTCTGGACGCTGCCCGAGGCAAACGCGCAGCGGGGATAATCGAGCAGCACCCGGGGCACCGCGCAACGAAACGCGGCGTCTCTGGGCATCCCTGCAACGAAATAAAATCGACTTC
Source organism: Melospiza melodia melodia (assembly GCF_035770615.1). Classification (NCBI taxonomy): domain Eukaryota; kingdom Metazoa; phylum Chordata; class Aves; order Passeriformes; family Passerellidae; genus Melospiza; species Melospiza melodia. The sequence goes on along the minus strand of NC_086204.1, from coordinate 25,355,179 downwards.
CACGCATCTGGAGGGCGCGGGCTGTCCTGACCGTGGTGGGGGTCCCCCTAGCACCCTTTAGCCCCGGTGGCCCCGAGGTCGGAGCGTTCCGTGCCCGGCCCGGGCAGGGCACCCGCCCCGCTCCCGGTGCCAGCCCGGCTGCTCCTGCGGGAGCTGCGTCCAAGCCTGAGCTCCTCTCGTGGAATGACGCTGGGAGCTGCTCCCAGAGCCAAGCTGGGAGCGACACCAGTCCCGGGGGCTTTAAAGTCGCGTTTCATCGGGTTTGGAGAAATGAATTTCTCTTTCTATGTCCCGCCCGGGCAGCGGGAGCGCGGCTGCTCCGTGCGTGCCTAAAACAAACATCCCTCCCCCAGAAAGACACGGGAGCGGGGATGTACAAGAAGATTTTATTGTGCCTCGTCAAACAGAAATGAATTGCAGTAGGAGAGAAGGGAAGGAGAAGGGAGGGGTGGCGGGAGAGCAGCATCCAGCTCGCCGCTGCCTCCCGTCCGTTCTCACACACTCGCTGGGCTCCGGCAGCCGGGACGGAGCTGGAGAGAGCCCCGAGCCCACGGCGCGTCCCGGCCGCGCCTCTGCTGCTCCGGGCGAGCTCCCAGCTCAGGGGGGCTTGGTTTGAATAAATCTGTGAAACGTGCGCATTTTCACGCATATTTCACAGCGAAAGTTTTCAAAGGAAAATATGGACAGGGGAGAAATTATTATTATTATTATTATTATTGTTAAAATGTCAAACCGGTGAGAAGCGTGATTCCGGGCTCTCCTTTTCTAAACGCACCGCGTAAGAGAAGAGCAACACAGGAATGGCTGGGTCCCGGTTGGAAGCGGCCCCTGCAGCCGCTTTCCTCCCGGAGAGCGGCGAGGCAGAGTCTCGCTGAGCCCGGAGCAGGGTGCCGAGCCGGAGGAGAGGCCTCGGCTCCGGGTCAGGAGCGAGCCCGGCCGGGAGCGGCGGCTTCGCCTCCGGGCGCTGCCGGGGCTGCTGCGGGCCCGGGGGATGGGAAACGGCCCAGGGACCCTGAAACCGGGGGAGATTCGGACAAACGTCCTCAGAACTCGCTGAGCCCCGGAGTTGCGTTACATATTCTTGCAATGTTAAAATTTTTATTTAATAAACTCCTTTTATTACGATGTCGGATTGACGGTGAGTGTAAGGTTTAAAACCAGCACACGGCTCAGTGTTTCGGGAGAGGGGGTGTCCTCTGCTGGCTCTGGGCGAGCAGCAGAAACAGGCACTGGGCGTTTTGGTGCCCGGCGCTGGGGCAGCGCAGCCCAGCTCTGTCACAGTGTCACAGTGAGCGGGGCCGGAGCGCAGGAAAGGGCCTGGGCACAGAGATGCTGCACCTTGCGTGCTGCAACTTCATCACCGCCTTTGCCATGTTACTGAAAGCCTGAGGCTCCCAACAGAAACCACCGCGTTTCACTGGCTGATTACTGACCCACTCTTGGGCTGGGTTGGGGTTTTTTTTGTTTTGTTTTTGTTTTGTTTATATTTTGTTTTATTTTTTTTTGTTGGTTTTTTTTTTTTCCCCATGTTTTTTCACAAATAGATAGTTTTAAACCGCCATAAACGGAAAGGATAACCCAGCCCTTTAATTGAAGTCAGAGCTGAAAGACAAGGGAATGGGGGAAATCGGCGTAACCCGTCCTGTGTTGTTGTTGTTGGTGCGCTGCCTCGGGGGGCAAAGGGAAGGTATTTGCCGAAAAAAACCTCACAGCAACCCCAAACAAAACTGCGAGGAAAAAGGGAGAACATTTTCTCTATGTTAAACAAACATAAAGCAACGCTTTAAATGTTTCTTATTAGCTCTGATCGAGTTCTACGAATTCTCAATTAAATCAGATGGTTTAAATAATACTCCCCGGAGAATAAAATTAGTGGTTGCGAATAAAATTAATTCGGATATTTTGACTTGGCTGCTGTAATAAATAAAGGTGTTATAACACCTAAATCACGAGGAGCGGGCAGCAGCTGCACCCGCAGAAAATCGGGGAGGAAAGAGCAAAAAAAAAAAAAGAAAGGAAAAAGACGGATGTAAGTGTAACAAAAATATTGAAAATTTGGAGGGCTCTGCAATTGCGCTTTTCGCACCCACGGAAGGAGAGTGACCAAGGGGAGTGCGTGTCCTGCAGTGTCCTGTCCCGCGGTCCCGAGCAGCTCTGTGGCTTTCCCCCTTCCCGGCTCTGGGCCCGCAGCTCCCGGGGCACCGCCCGGTCCCGCTACCGGCGGGGCAGCGCAGGTGGGGATGCTGAGCGGCGGGAGGAGGCCCCGAACACCGGCAGAGGGGCCCCGCTACGGGCAAGGACTCGTGTGTAAAAAAAAAAACAACTTCAGAAAGTGCCGAGGAGGACGCAGATCCCTCGTGGGAAAGAGAGGCAGAGCCCTGGGGAAAGCGGAGCGCGTTATTTCCCACCGAGCGCTGCCTCCTCCCGCTGCCCGCCAAGGTGACGTCAAACCCGGGCGGCCGATGCTAAAACAAAAGCTCCGGGGTTAATATACAGTAACCAGCCCGCAGCCTCCTCCTCCTCCTCCAAAATCAGTCCCTCGGGTGTGTTGTCCCCGCGGGGAAGGCGCCTGTTGAACACGTAGTCGCGCAAACAGCTGGCAGGAGAAAGGAAGAACCAACTTTACTTTCTGGGGAGCGAGGGGCGGGCAGGGCTCCCCCAGCCTAAAGGGCAGAGAAAGGATGGAAAATCATACTCACCTTGCTTCTCCTGCCGCGGCAGCACCCGGACATTGACCCATGAGGAGAGAGAGGGGAAAGGAAGGAGGGAAGGAGGGAAGGAAGGAGGGAAGGAAGGAGGGAAGGAAGGAAGGAAGGAAGGAGGGAAGGAAGGAAGGAAGGAAGGAAGGAAGGAAGGAAGGAAGGAAGGAAGGAAGGAAGGAAGGAAGGAAGGAAGGAAGGAAGGAAGGAAGGAAGGAAGGAAGGAAGGAAGGAAGGAAGGAAGGAAGGAAGGAAGGAAGGAAGGAAGGAAGGAAGGAAGGAAGGAAGGAAGGAAGGAAGGAAGGAAGGAAGGAAGGAAGGAAGGAAGGAGAGAGGCGTCGTTACGTACTATCATAAAACAAAATCTCCAAGGGGAGGGGAGACACCACAAATTGAATTGTCACCTTGCGCAGCATATTCCCCCCTCCCCTTACGACAAGTAACACCCAGGGAAAACAGCCCAAGCGCTTGGCAAGTGCCGTTGTTACCGATGAATTAAAGCAGCCGCGCTCGGTGCGGGCCGGGGTGCCGGGCTCCAGGCGCGCCCCCGCGGTCCCCGCGCTGCCCCCGGGCGCTCCCGGCGCTCCGCGGGCGCGGCGGGCGCGGCGCGGCCAATCAGCGCGGCGCGCGCGGGCCCTGGCCAATGGCAGGCGCCACATTGTTGTCCAATGTTGCCTAATGGCAACGCGGGCCGCAACAATAGCGCGAGTGGCGGCGGGCGGGCAGCGCTCCGCTCCCTCCGCTCCCTCCGCTCCCTCCGCTCCTTCTCCTCCGCTCTTCTCCGCTCCGCTCCGCTCCGCCAGGCCCGCGCCGCCTCCCGGGGGGCTCCGCGCCCGGCCCGGCCCGCCCGCCGCTCCGGGCTCGCCGCGGCTCCTCCGCCCATCTGCGGAGGTGCTGCTCGACAGACGGGGCGATTTTTTTATTTTTATTTTTCCCGCTATTCTCTGCTGGATTTTAGCCTCGCGAGGGATCCTGTCGTTGAAGGTGCCGGATTGTTCTTTGGAGGGACGCTGCTAGTCTGTGGCCGCAGTTGCAGGGGGACGGGGGATCGGAGCTTAGCGGGCAGCTCGGGTGGCACCGTGAGCGCGGACGGGAGAGCTCGGCTCTGAGCCTGGCGCGATGAACTTGGTGCTGCCCCGCCAGACGCGCACCGAGAGCACGGAGGCGAGAGTGATCTAAGTTTTCTCGGATTTTCTTGTGTTAGCTTTGCTTTTCGGGCGCGGAGGGGAGGAGGGCGCGGAACGGCTCCCGACGGGCCCCTCCTCAGTTGAACCCCGCCGCGGGGGGACGGGGGCGTCGGGCGAGGCGAGGGGACGGGCGCTGGGGTTTGCATGCCCGCTCCCGGGGCTCTGCGCGCCCCCCACTCGTGATTGCGCTTGAAGGCGACGGGAGCCTCTCCGCGCCCGGGCGCGGGTGCGGCGCAGGGGCTCCCCCGCCCCGCGTCGCTTTGGGGGAGGCCGGGGAGGGGGGGCCGCTCTCTCGGGGCGGGCTGGCCGGGATGGAGCTGCGCTCGGAGCTGCCCAGCGTGCCCGCCGCGCCCCCCCCGGTGCCCCCCAGCTCGGTGGCGGCCGCGGCGGCGGCGGCGGCGGCCACGCTGCCGGTGAGCGTGGCCGGGAGCTTGCTGCGGGCGCCGCCGCTGCTGCTGCGGGCGGCCGAGAAGTACCCGCGGACGCCCAAGTGCGCCCGGTGCCGCAACCACGGCGTGGTGTCGGCGCTGAAGGGCCACAAGCGGTACTGCCGCTGGAAGGACTGCATGTGCGCCAAGTGCACCCTGATCGCCGAGCGGCAGCGCGTCATGGCCGCTCAGGTGGCGCTGCGCCGGCAGCAGGCGCAGGAGGAGAACGAGGCCCGGGAGCTGCAGCTGCTCTACGGCACGGCCGAGGGGCTGGCGCTGGCGGCCGCCAACGGCATCATCCCGCCCCGGCCCGCCTACGAGGTGTTCGGCTCCGTCTGCGCCGGGGCCGGCGGCGAGGGAGGCGCCGGCGCCTCAGGTAAGGACGCGCTGCGAGCCCTCGGTCGGGGGTGATGGGGGGACGGGACACGAGCGGGGCGCGGAGCTGCGGGCGGGGGTCCCGCCGACGGCCGGGGCGCTCCGCGGGGCAGCCCCACTGACGGTGTCTCTTCCTTCTGCCCCCCCGGCCCGCAGAGTCCAAGATGCAGAAGTTCGAGCTGTTCCCCAAGACGCTGCTGCCGAGCCGCGCCGTCACCCCGCAGCAGGCGGGCGGGAAGCCCCTTTCCCCGGACGGCGAGTCCGTACCCGGCACCTCCTCCCCAGACGCTCGCCACGGCTCGGGCTCGGAGAACGGGGACGGCGAGTCCTTCCTGAGCTCCCCCGTCTCCAAGGGCCCGAAGGAGGGGGAGGAGAGCCCGGGCTCCATCAGCCCGCTGGGCTCGGACTCGGGCTCCGAGGCGGACAAGGACGAGCAGGACCCGTCGCCCTCGGCCGGCGGCCGGCAGCGGACTCCCATCGACATCCTGACGCGCGTCTTCCCGGCGCACAAGCGCAGCGTGCTGGAGCTGGTGCTGCAGGGCTGCGGCGGGGACGTGGTACAGGCCATCGAGCAGATCCTCAACAACCGCGGCCCGGAGAAGGGCCCCGAGGAGGGCTGGGCCCGGGACGGCGCCTTGCAGGGCCTGCCGCCCACCCCCGCCGCCGCCGCCGCCGCCCACCACCGGCCCCTGATCGCGGGCGCCATGGCCCCGGCCATCGGCACGCTGGGCAGCCGCTCCGCCTTCTCCCCGCTGCAGCCCAACGCCACGCACTTCGGGGCCGAGGCCGGCGCCTACCCGCTGGGCACGCACCTGGGACTGAACCCGCTGCGCCTCGCCTACTCGGCGCACAGCCGGGGACTGGCCTTCATGACCCCCTACTCCACGGCCGGGCTGATGCCCACGCTGGGGTTCCGGCCGCCCGTGGACTACGCCTTCAGCGACCTGATGCGGGAGCGCTCGGCCGTGCACAAGGAGCAGGTGTACTCCGGAGGGCTCTACGGGCCCATGGTCAACAACACCCCCGAGAAGCAATAGCGGCTTCCTAAAGCTCGTCTGTGTAGAGGTAGCTAGGTAGGCACGGGCGGACGGACACGGGGGTTTGCTCTCTCTTTCCCCCCGTGCAGGCGGGGGCTGCGTGCGGAGCCCGGCGCGGACGGGCGTAGGTGTGTTAAGGTGATCAAGGTGCACTTTCATTGTCCAGACATGAGTCGCTCTTTGTTGCTTATGGCCATAAGCATGGATATCCTCGGCGCGTCGTGGGGTGGGCACACACGCGAGCGCCCTTTCCCACAAACACATACATATATATATATATGTATACTAGCAAGTGTATAATGTTATAAAATGGAAATCTAAGTTATTAATGTAACTCGTAGGTGAACTCGGTATTAACGTTAAGCTAAAGGTTAGGCAGCGCATTGTAATACTTACCAGGCATATAGATGAAACATTGTCAAATTGAAAACCTTTTCCTTCCCGCCCCCAGAAACGTTGCGGTCTGTATATAACATTGGAAAGTAGATATATTTGTAACTGTCCGTAGGACCCTGGCGCCAATGGTGTATGATGGTTTAATAAGCCTCCTTCATTTGTGATCTGCAAGAAAATTGCTTTCTTGTTCCGATGTAGCAAACTTCTTGCTGTTTCTAACAGGTAATTCTGTGTTTCCATTTCATAGAAATAAATGTTATTTTCTATTAAAAAAAAAAATCGGTCTTATGAATGGCAAGTGGCATTTTATGAGATGATGGAAGTGTGTTTTGGGAAATTCATTTGACAAGTGCATTCAATATTTAAAGGAGTTTATGCAAATAATACAAACATGTTTACTACATTTTTATCATGGTCAAGCTAGATATTCTTCAGATAAATTTATAAATAAAAACGAAGCGTACGAGCAAGAGCAAATTCCTTATAAACTGAAATTGTCAAATACGTTTATTTCTGGTTCTGATATTTTTCTTATTTATGCCTGCGGAAAAAATCCCCACCAAACCTACAGAGGTATAAATTTAAACAGGATTTCTTCGGTATCTGATGTTTTTGGTCATAGTTAGGAAATTTGGAAGTGTTGCAAAGAGAAGCCTGGTTAAATCAAATCCCACCTTGCGACCTGTGGGTTGTGTAGCAGCAGTAAGGTTTTACCCCTCGTATCTGAAATCGGATTGTGCCTTTCGGTTGTTTTTGTGTCAAAATAGGCAAAGGGATCTATAATAATGACTTTTTTTCAGATTGTAAAGGTGCGCTTGTGGGAGAGGTGGATGTTAAGATCAGCGGATGGAGAGTTAAGATCAGCGCAGGGAAGGTTTCAGAGCTGTTTTCGGAGCTGTGTGTCCTTCACCCTCATCGAGGGTAAAGCCTACTCGAGTGGCTTTTTTTCTTTTTTTTTTTCTCTCTCTTTTTTTTCCCTTTTTTTTGGCAACGGTGCCCAAATGTTCTCGGAGATCAAAAAGTGAAGGGCTTTCCTGCCTGTGTTTATTCCTGCGCTGGGACGAGCGGGGGCAGCGGGCGCGCCCCGAGCATCCCGAGCGGCGATCCCGCCCAGGGCCGGAGCGCGACTTTCCTGCCAGGCCTGGGAGTGTTTGGCCCAGGAAAACTATTACAAAGAACAAGTTCAGTGCATGCTTGAATTAAGACTGTAAAAGCTCCTAAAGTTGGTTGGTATGGAAACCTAATCCCAGCGAACCGCTCCGTGGCACAGCTGGACTGTTTACTTTCTCACTTCAAATATAACTGTGTAAACATTGGCTGGGAGCTGCCAGCGCGGCTCCTACCAACCAGTTAATGTACTGGTGGGGCTGCGAGCGCAGGGAAGCTCCTGGGTAAAACCAAATTGCATCAAAACGCAATTCTTTCCATCCCGCATACCGTCGATCAACTTGGATACAATTTTACGATTTTCTTAAAAAAAAACCCTAAAACCCAAACCCAAAACAAAACCCCGCCAAAATAGTAAGTGAATATTGCAGATTACACCTAGGCAAATACTTTTGACCCCGGTCCATCCTGGGAGCAGCCAAATCAATATGGCAAGGGAAACTTTTTAAAGTCTCGTGTTCCAAGAGCGGGTGAAACTTAATATTACTACAATAAAACCGTTTAATAAAGAAGGGCCTTAATAGTGAGCTAATTTGATTGAGTTTCCTAATTCCACTTTAATTGGAAAAGGAGTTGTCTGTTTGGTTATAAAGTGCTAGGGTTATGTTAGACTGGGGGAAAAAAAAGATGGACGTTGAGCATCTGAATAAACTTTTTTTTCCTATTTTTTTCCCCTTTTTTGCTTGGCAGCTGACTTTGTGCAGGATGGGTTTCCATATCTAGGATTATGAACGAGCTACAAAGAGCTGCTACTTAAAGAAATCAGGTCGCCACATTTCTCCTATTCTAGCCCTGTTGAGAAGGGCTTAGGAGCTGTTGATTTAACTCAGCTCCCCTTTTAATTATAAAAGCCATTCTTGTGTAGTTAGGCGAGCAGGACAATTTATCAGAATTGTTGCCGTGTCTTGGAGGTTGGCTTGAGCTTGGATTTATACAGCCGACAATGGGGATCACGACGATTAACTTTCATGTGGGTAGTTTAGGGAGTTAGACTGGGGGGGAGTAGGAGGAGGGAGGGTGGGGTGAGAGTTTCTGACAAATTATCGTACTAAAGTAATTCCCATAGATTAGAAAAAAATTCAAGAAAAAAATCCCTTGGGTTTGAAGCTGCCTCGGAGAGGTTCGTATACAGAAGCCTCTGGCAGAACATAAAATATTCAGGTCTCTTTTAGAGTAAAATAAAATGCTGTCACTTGAATAAAAATCGGCGGAACGGAGTATAAATTATTTGTGAAGCAGAGAGGCTGCGGGCGAGCGCTCGCAAACTTCCCTGTTAATTAAATCTTAATCCACGGGTCGCAGGAAGCGGCGGGGCTGCCGCAGCGGCTGCTGTACATACAGCGGGACACGTTCCAGAGTTATATTAACTGCACTCGTGTTTAATATGAATCAGTCCTAATCCACAGCATAATAAAGATCAAATTAGTCTAACCATTTAGTAGCGAAATGACATTCCTTCGCCTAAAATGAACCTCCCCGCGCCGTGCTGCAGCGCGGCAGCCTGGGCAGCCCGGCCGAGCCGGGGAGGCTTTTCCAGGCCGGGCACTTTGGTTTCCAGCCTGAGGGGGGAACCCCCGCCACCCTCCCACGCTTCCCAGAGCCGCCTCTTGCCCACCCCTCCGCATTCCCGGCCGGCTGCCGAGGGCCCGGCATGGAGGAGCGGGCTGGAGCGGAGCATCCCCGGTGCGGAGCATCCCCGGCGCGCCGCTGGGGCCAGGGGAGCGCACAAGGCAGGGAATGGTGCTCGTTCTGCTTCCAGCGGCGCCCTGGGCAGCCAGGGCCGGGTTGTTTTACTGGAGACCGAGGGAAGAGTCCCGACTCTCGCTCCGTCTTTCCCGCGGCCGCGGTAGCGCTGTCGCGGCTGTCCCGGGACTCGCCCCGCGTTTGCCGGGCTGGAAAGCACCGCGCATCCCGAGGCGGGGAGGGATGGGATGGGATGGGATGGGATGGGGTGGGATGGCATGGGATGGGGTGGGATGGGGTGGGGTGGGATGGGATGGGATGGCATGGGATGGCCTTTTGTGCCGGCACAGGGCAAACACAGCTGCCGCCAGTGGCACCGCGGAGGGAGCGCGGCTCTCCCCGTCCCACCCCTCGCTGGGACACACACAGGCCACGCTCCCCCGGGCGCCGGTGACACCGGGAGCTCCCGGGCTGCTCGCAGCGCCGGTGTCAGGCACACGAACTGCCCCGTCCCACCTCTGCCTCTTCTCACGGGGCGGGCATCCCCCCCTCCCGTGTTGTCATAACATCCCCATGGCAACCGCGGCAATTACTCCGACGCCGGAACAACAATGGGAAAGTATTTAATATATTTAAATGTGATTAAGCAGGTGGAAGGAACGAGGAGGAGCAGCTCCGTAGGAAGAGCCGGCGGAGGCTTCCAGGGAGCCCCGGGGGCTGCGGCTCTCCCGGGGCAGCAGCGGCACGTCTGGAACTCAACAGATGGAAGCGAGCGAGGGACGCGGGGTTGCACCGGGAGAGGAACGGAGTGTTCCGCCGTTTTATGCTGCCTTTGAGGTGAAAATTCATTCCGATTTCCATCTCTCGGAATTTCGACAGAAATACTAACACACCGTTGCAAAAAAATATTTTCCCCTTGTTACTGTTCCTTTCCAGTTTCTCCTTTATTTTTCTGTACCTTATTTATTAGGAGAAAACCAAAAAAAGTCCCACAAACCCGCTGTTAGCTGTACGTTCGGAAAATAAAAGCCACGGGAAAAAAACCTCCCTGAAACTGCACAAAGCCGGTTGGTATCCCATCTCCAAAACGAGCTTACTAGGAAAAAAGAACACCAAGGAAACACCACTAGAAAAAAAAAAAAAAGAAAAAAATACAAAAAAAAAGAAAAAGAGAAAAAGATAGAATTAATTTAGACACACATTTTAACCTGGAAATTATTCATTTTCAGCCACTACTACTGATTTCTATGTAATTAGGGAATTTATAACCAACGGGAGAGATGCTGCTGACCCAGGAGCAGCTGCCGGGATGGGTCCAGCGAGAGCCGCCGCCGCCTTTCCCCGGGAGCGGCCAGCAGAGCCGGGCAATTCACCTTGGCACTGAATTCATTGTTAATTCGTGTGCCCGGCTGTGGTTTGGTGGGAATCACTGAGTGCGGCAAGGGCAGGAGGGTGCGGTGCTGGTGCGGGGGAGGCGCTGTCAATGCGAGGGAGCTGCCCCGGGGCAGGAAGAGGTTAAAGGGTGCGGGGATGAGCTGCCTCACCCTGGCTAAGAGCTGAAATAGCTGGAGAAGATACATTGGTAAGTAATTCTGGCGCTGGATGATGCCTGAAGGTAAAAGAGAAAGGTGGAGAGGAGGGAAGGGGTGAATTCCAGAAGAGAAGATCAGGGCAAGGGACTGATGGGGTCTTAGGCTCACAAGAGCTAATGGAGAACTGGGATGCAGTATTAAGAGCTGTGGAAATATTCTGGACTCACTAAAATAAGATCTTGGTGTCTGTGTTACAAGAGTAAGATGAAAATGTGTCACCTGCTGTGCATTATCTAATATAATAATATATAATATCTATGTATATCTGCCTTTCCTGAGGGAGCCTTTAGGGCTTGACTAGGCTCTGGGTGAGGTGGTCCTGTGTGGTGGGATTTCCAAGGAGAAAATGGAAAGTCCCTAATTTCAGATGAGTGTTCTCAGGTGCTCTCAGAGGTCAGGAGGCTCCATTGCAGCAACACTCAAACCCTGAGCAAGGGGCTGCAAGGGTAGAGCAGTGCTGGCTGCTCTCACTGATTGCAAGAACATCCAGAGAGATGAAAATGCTGAAAGACCAGGCTATTACTGACAGCTTTAACTGCAAGTGGCTCTTTGGTAAATATTTCTAATAATACTGAAGTCTGTTCTGAGGCCTGTTCAATCCAAGATCTGGCATAAGCACGTGTTCCTCCTCACTCCAGGTATGAATTCTGGCAGAAGTGGGCAAGGAGATGATGAGACACCTGCCTGGGGGATAATTCTGTTTGGAATGCTGTTTTTTGCAGTACGGGATTTACCTGTATGTGGGAGCTAAAGTCTTATCTTAGGTTTTATCTGAAATCCTTGCAAACTCTAAACTACAGGGGGAGAAGCATTGCTTCCTGACAGCCCTGTTTTGATGGCCTGGAAGAGCAATTTTGTCATGTACTGGTTTGGGGATTAATTTTCTGTAAGAGATGGTGCTGTGTGGATCCTGGCTTCACACAGAAGCTCTGTGATGCAGATCTGTGAGGGGTAAGGGTGAATCCCTTGGCATGCTGTCAATGTGAGTGTTTTTGCAGCTAGTATGAATTCAGACAGGTTTGGGTTTTTTTTCTGTTTTATATTCCCTCCTTTCTTGTTTTGAATCTTATTAATGTGGTGTGAAGTTTATGAAAGTTATGCTTCTAAAAACTTATTTTTTTTCTCCTCAATACATGAATAGATAAAAAAAAGTGGATAAAACCATAGATAAATTTCAGAAAGAAAGATCTAGAAATCCCTTGAAAGCAGGTCACCCAAAGTCTTATTACCCATTAATAGTTACAGATCCGCCTTACATATCCTCAGAAAGTATTTGCCTGTTTAACTGGGAAAATAGAATAGATGGGCAGGATCTGTGCAAGTTTTAGTAGGTTTGTGAGAGCAGGGCAGGCTCCTGGGGGGAAGAGGGAAGTGGAAAGGAAACCAGAAACAGAGAGTGGATCTTTTAGTGTGGTCTGACAGGCAGATGGAAACCATGAATTACAGAGGCTTTCAAAAAGATCTGCTTGGGGTTTATGTTTACAGAGAGATTTAACAAGACTGGCTGGCCTTGGAATGCTGAGGTTGTTGCTAAAATCAGATGTTTGGGAGTGAAGTGGGCTCCTAGCTCTGGGCCAGAATATAGGAGAGGTTCACAGAAACTCAATGAGACAGAGGCAGGGCCCCTACAAACCATTCAGCAGATGCTGAAAGGGGCTGAAAGGCCAGCAGGACCTGGAGCCAGGGTGAGGAGGGGAGTGTGACCCCTGCTAAGGGGAGCTGGATCCAGACAGAGCCTCTCAGCAGGAGGAGACAGCGAGGAGGAGCTGGGATTTGTGCCGGTGGGACTCAGCAGTGAAACAGCTTCACAGGGAACAAAGGTAGCAAAGCACTGCCTAGCTGCCTTGTAAGGGGGATATGGGATATTGATTTCCTCTCGTGGCTTGGGGAAGCCCGTGGTTTACCTTGGGTAGGGCCTATGGATTTCCTGAGATTTCTAAATCTCCTGCTTGCAAGGTTAGCCATAGATATTTACAGCTAAATGAATGGGGCAGGTAGTGGAGATTATAACTTTGGAGAGCCTTTGCTTTGTAAGGGGAGAGTCAGATATCTTATTCTGGCAGGAGAATCTAATTAAGGGCCTGTTCAATAGGAGTAAATGTCAAATGATCAGGCACACAGGACTAAAATTGCAATGCTCTGTCCAGTGTGCTAGAATGTGTGCTAGGAGATGCCTGGCTTTTTTTCCTGCTTAGAGGGATGAATTATGTTTGATTTCTCTAATAATTCTTTTTACCCACATTATTGAAGATTTTCTTTGACACAGAGAAAGCAATCTTGATGCAGTGGGGCCAAGAGTAGGAAAATTGCTCCAGTAGACTTGGCGAGGAACACATGGCTCCACACATGGCTCCACAAAAAACTCTTACCCTTCTCCATGAGAGTTTCATGTGCAGCAGAAGGGATCAGAAAGGGGTTTTCAGGGCCTCTTTTCTGCAATAATTATATTATAATATTCTTCCTGTTCAAGGGGTGAAAAGGGTATCAAAACACTAATCGAATTTCTGTTTTCGGATCCACAGGAAAATATCCGGGAACATAAGAATTGATGGTAGCAGGATTTGGGGGAAAATTAGCCCATCACGTGGTTTACAAATATAATCTGTTGCCCAAAGCTCACCAGATGAATGAGTTAACCCAGCTCTAATTTACTGGCAGTGCAACCAGTTCAGGATGTAGCACTTGGACACTGCCATGTGTGTCACCATTACCGAGGGACATCCTGAGGGTTGCATGGGAAGGTCTCTGGACTCTGCTGCCAGGCTGAAAGATTAACTTGCCCTGTGCACAGCTAGTTTTCAGTATCTTGGTCACTGAAAGAAGAAACTGTGTTGTCTTGGCAAGCAAGGACAGGGATATATTGGATTGGAAAGGGCTGCAAACCTGTATGGGATGAGGATACCAGTCTGCTTTGCTGGAAGGTTTGGTACTAACCAGAATCAGGCTGGCAAAATGGGACACTCAGCTCTTGAGAGGGAAATGGCTCTGCTAAACTGGAGGTCTGTGGTGATGGAGGTGATAAAAGATAGGTGTGCTCTTAAAAACAGGGCCAAAAGTGGAGCTAAAGCTGTTCAAGGAGCCTCACAGCATTTCTGTTTTACTCCCCATCACTGAAATGTCCAAGGGAAGTTAGTCCTGATAAATTGGGCTGAACTGAACACCAGCAAATGATGTTCTGTAAACTGTGAAAAGCTGAGGCTGACCTGGTGAAGTCACTGGTAAAATGTCTGATTTTCCTGGAAGCCTCAGCAGGGTTGATTCTGCATCTGATGGACATTGATGACACTGGGCAGAGGCACCCTCATTAAGAAATTGCCTGCTGGAACTCCCTCCAGCCATCTGGCATCCAAAATGCAACAGCAAAAGGGATCATGTTGGTGATTTTCAGTAAATGTTTTGCACAGAGCTATCTTTGTTGACTGTCTCCTTTGTTTTGCAGATGTTTATGGTATCATTAGTATTTTTTTTTTCAGCCTTTATTGAAAGACATGCTCCCCCAGTTCAAGGGTTAACTTAGAATGGAAATTTGTACAAAATTTTTATCTTTAAGAACTTCTTTGGACAGATCCTCAGATCATATGCTAAATTTGAAATATTTGAAAACTTTTGACTCTCAGGCTGCTGTCATGCCTTTTTTTTTTTCCTTTTATGTTTTCATACACATGATTTCTTCTACAGTTTTGGTGTCTGACTTTTGGTGTTCTGAGCATTTCTCATCAGTTTTGGAAAAACAAGTTGTAGCTGATTTTCTCAAAGGTTTTTGAAGGATTTATGAGCAACAATAACCATGAAAATATTAGTGTGTATCACTCTGGTTGTTGCTATTTAGGTTTTATTTTGCCACATATGTCAATGAATCAGGAGTCTCCTTTCCTCAGTTTAGTTTGAGGTGTGGATGGGGCTCTCAGGTGTTACACTCAGATTCTGGACTCACTTGGGCAGAATTTGCCTTTGTTTCCTGATAGTCCCAAGCAGAGAATATTGTCTGGAGGCAGGATGCACACAGCCAAAATGCTTCCTGAGGTGGCAGAGTGCTGCTGGTGCTCAGTGGGTGAGCTCTGGGCCAGTTCTGAGATTAATCTGAGAATGAGATGATTTTGAAGTGGGTTGAACTGATGCTTCAGCTGAGTGTGCTACACTGAAAGTCAAGCATTCCAACTTCTTATCTCCAGTCTCTTGAAAGGTACAATTATCCTTTATTTTGCAGGTTGGTTTGTTTAACTTTCACCGGATTATTCTCATGGAATAAGAATGAGATATTGCTGTTTCAGAGCACCACTGGCACCTTGCAAATGAAGGAAGCTGTAAGGTTTTGTAGTGAAAACTGCACATGGGTCTCTGAAGATTTGGTTTGTGTACTAAATTCTGCTGCTGATTTACCAACACTGTGTGACCTTGAGCTACAAGAAACAATTTATTATTTTTTTTTAAAGTGACTGTTAATATTGACAGTCTCCAGTTTCAGCATGAGACACTTGAGACTAGAAGTGCAGACTTTTGTACTACTTGAGTATTTATTTTTAATAAGGGTCCTAATTAAGTGTGCAATCTCTGTAGCAGGAAAGCTCTCCTGGACTCTGTCCTCATTCATTAAAATGTGTCAAATTCCTCAGAGTTTAGAGCAGAGCTCTAACAATGGCAAAGGAGACCCTGTGTCCTGAATACATACACGGACATGTGCCAAGGAAGATGTTTGTTAATAAGTACTTGTGCAGTGATAAAGCACAGCAAACAAGGGGTTACACATTTCCTCACTTTCTGCTTCCCAAGCAGAGCCCCTGACTTCACTCAGGAAGCTGCACTGTTGTGAGACATGGAAAAGTAAAATACCCTCTGCTTTATAATAAGTCATTTCAGCTCTGTCTAATTAACACTTCTTAGTGTTAATTGTAACCCCCTGTTCTGTGTTTTTCAGGGATGATATTTCCCAAGCAGTGCTGATGAAATGTCAGGCAGAGGTAGTAATTTTGTTTTCCTTGCTATTATAACATTGTGCCATAGATATAGTTATATACAGAGATACATGCCAATCAACCAACAGAGCAAACAAGATGGAGAAGTAAAAATCTTCTCCTTAGAGAATTTCTTAGGCAGACAATGAATTATGAGCTCTTCTCTGCCTAGACAACTTGCAGTGAGAACAGCTATTCCTACTGGCATTCCTTGCTGTGATTAAAAAAAAAAAAAAAAAAGAATTTTAGATGACTTGTTTTATTAAATCAATAGACTTAACAGGATGGAGAGGTGGAGTACAAAAATACAAAATATTTTTTATATAATCTGCAGAATCCTATAGGCTTCTAATGTTAATGCTACAGAAGTACCATTGGCCAGTATTTGCAGAACAGCATTTAATGAACAATAAAGACATTCATGTTGTTGGAAAGGGGAAAATCCAGTTGACATTCTAGCAAACCCATCTACCTTGGCTTTGTAGCCTGGAGGAAATGAGAGAGTGGTGTAAGAAAGAGGAAACATGAAATTCACCATTAAAATGTCACCCTGGTGCTGACAGCACTGCAAAACTATTGCAAAAGATGATGGCAATGATATGGGACTGTTGTGTGTCACTGGTGTTTAAGCAGGAGTTTTCTTTTGAAATACAATTCAAAAATTGAAGGTGGAATTTGCTCTGTGACAAGAAAATGTGAAGCAATTGTGGTGTTATCCAAACAATCCTGAGTGTGATGGCAGCCAGGAAAGTTTCTGTGATGGCTCCACACTTTATGAGCAGGTAAAACTGAGAGAGGAATCTGACTGGAGATAAAGCCAAAGCAACCAACCATCATCTCATGATGGAACATGGAAAAGAAAAAAGGCCAGTATGTGAGTGCCAACTGTAGAGCTGAAAATACAATTTCCAATAACTTCTGTCACATCCTGTACAATTAATTTAATAAGCATTTCACCTGAAAAAAAAATTAGGAACAGTAATGTTTTTCAAACATTACACATTTCTCCATGCCATCCGTGTAACACTTGACCTTGCAAAAGACTTGATGGCCCAGCTGAAATGCTGGGAGTGCTTTGACAAGTTACTTTCAGGAAACCACTGATGTTTATAGCCTTGTGGCTATTTTTTAGGGACTTGTGCTATATTTCTAAACACTGGGGAGGAGAAAGGCTGAAATTCTCTTTCCCTGGATTGATTGTGTTCAATATAACGAAAGAAAAAAAAAGTCAAAGCAATGTTTCCTGCCTATATTGAGGTGTAATGAATTGCTGGTGTAGTAGAGATTACTTTAAAGGATGGCAAAAAACTCCCACTTTTTGACTAAGCCACGTGGCAGCTGTTTAATCATTTCAGGCTTTTGCTTTATGTCTAAAGAAATTAACTATTAACCAAATGGTCAATTCACAGATCTGTGTGTGAACATGTGGCTGATTTCAGTGACAGTAATCTCTGTGTGTGTGTGCACACGTAAATATGTCAGTGTAGGCACTTATCTATCTATCTATCTATCTATCTATCTATCTATCTATCTATCTATCTATCTATCTATCTATCTATCTATCTATCTATCTATCTATCTATCTATCTAATCTCCTACCCTTATGAATTCATTTACCATTTGTAGTTCTTTACCAATTAAATTTCCCAGCCCAGCAGCTCCCTCTGCATCATGTCACGCATGCTGACTCTGTGCTGATTTAGGGTTGAGGATAATTTAGCAGGGCTGCTGATTATGGCAAACTTATTCTCAGGAGATCAATGAGAAATGGGTGTTTTGTGAGGGAGTTTGTTTTGTGTAGATTACAAAGATAATGATAAGGACAAGGATTAGAATGGGACATTAAAACCAAAACCATTGTGTGTGAGCTCTGTGAAATCCACACTGCAAGGATAAGATGGGAAATCAGGGAGCAGAATATGTGGCTCTGGGTCTGAGATCCCCTTTTAAACTTGAAATACCTGAGCTGGACCTGACCTTGAGAACCCCTGAGTTATTTCCTGCACATGAATGTTCTCAGTGACTCATACTGACATGTTTCCCATATTTAAAAATTCTGCAATACAAAACTTTTTTTCCCCCTGTGTGCCTTGGACAGCTCCAAGTATGCGCCAAATATTCAGTAATAATGAAATTACAACTCCCTTTGTTTCATGTTGATGTTGAAAAGCAGGTGAGTATTAGCAGAGTAGAGATGCTGCTTGAACATGGAAAGGCTGTAGTCATCTCAGCACAGCAGAATTTCTGGTCAAGCATAAAGTAATTATCATTAAGAGAAATATAGCTGAGAAAAAAGATGTAGGATCTTTTTATCTTTCCTGGGAATCTCATGTTGATTTACTGACCTTAAGGAAGACCTGAGAACCATGCAGCAAAAGTCACTATTCCCAATTTCCTTCCATTCTTCATCCAGCTCTTTCTTAGGACCAAGCAGGTTTATACAAGTGTAAGCTATGAATTCCTTATTCTTATAGAAATTCACCCCAGCTTATAAGGACTTGCAGAAGGGATGCAAAATATGCATATTGGGTTTTATCTTATCAGCTGGAACTCTGTCAAAATGAGAGCTGACTTATTTAGGGGGAAGCATTCCTCACTGAGGAAAAGTAATAGTTTTGACAGATCATATAATACAAGTGTCAGGGTTTTCTACAAGTAACATGAAAAAGTCGCGTGGTCATGAACAGTATAAAATTAAGGTATTGGATGTATCTGATCCCTATAATTTATCTATTTTGAGTTAAGTAGAAGTTAAAAGTCACCTTGGATCTTTTTTCCTCCCTCTTTCCATTACACTTTTATTGTTTAGAAGTAATTTTATTTTTTTAAACAAGTAAATTGCATATTTTTCCCTGCAGCCCCTCTCTCTAAGTTAGGAGCAGATTCCTGTGGCTGCACGTGAGACACTTTTCAAAGGGGTTTCTCCCTCATTGCCGTTAAAATCCAAGATCAGGACAATGCAGGGGGGTTGTAAGAGTGGTGGTGTCTCCTAAACCTCTTTGTTTTAACAATGACCTCTAAAACTTTAAAGGTGCCTGCTGAGCTCTTGTTCCAGTGGCATCAGTGGAAGTGCAGAGGTTGAGGGGTGTCCCCTTTGCAAGGAGATGCAGAAAGAAATGTGGTTTGGGCACCTCATTGTGGCTGAGGCAGGCTGGGCTTAAATTTCCTGCACATGGAGCTCCTGTGGGCTCAGGGGGAGTTACCTGGGGCACAGGTGTGCTGGGATGTGTACTGGGTGTGCTGGGATGTGTGCAGGTGTACTGGGATACGTACAGCTGTACTGGGTCCTTCTCAGCCCAAACTTCCCTCCTGTGCAAGGGAACTCCCAGCTGGAGTTTGAAAGAGAGAAAGGAGAACAATTACTGCACCTAGCAAACCTGAGCTGTGAGTGCTGGCTCAACTTGGTGTCTTACTGAATGTCTTTAGTACTGAAAGGATTTTTGTCATCTGAATCCCAGAGTCCTGGAATTCCTCAAGAACTTTAAACCCAAACTTTTAGCCGCCTAGCTGAGGAAGAAAAAGCCATTAAGTCTAAAGGTTTGGTGAATTGAAGGGAATGACATAGCTATTAAAATATTATGTTTGAAGCAGTCCAAGAGCAGCTCTGATTTGTTGCTCAGGAGTCCAGGCTGGCAGTACCAGCAGAACAGGCTCTTGCCCACTATCAGAAACTGGAGGCAGCCAGTGTCTCTCAACAGCTTCCAGGATCCAAAGTCTTAAATTTCAATAATTCATGTGGTTAATGAATAATAAATTTAATAATAATGATTAAGGCAGATGACTCTCTGTTCAGTTAAATGGTCACAGCCAAGTGAAAAATGTGCGTGGTGCACACATGCTGCTCTCCTCCTCCGAGTTTGCAGCATTCAGCCCCTGACAAGTTTGTTCATGGCTGTGGATGATTCCCTTTGCCCCCAGACAGTGCTTCCCCCTTTCCCACCCCACACCTGGCTGCAGAAATGCACGTGGATATTTGCAGAAGGATAGTTTGTTAATTTATGGTGTTTTGTGCAGTGAAGCCCCAGAAACCCCAATTTTCCTTCCAGCTGCTGCGGGTGTGCTGTGCTGTTCCCTGCTGGCTGCGCAGTTGTTGCTGCTCTGTGGCACTTCCCAAGGCTGGCCCCAGAGCTCATCCCAGCGGGGTTAGGACAGCCCAGCAGGGTGTGAGAGAGGGCAGGGCGGGATTTGGAGCAGGGTCCCTACAGGGGACTGCAACAAGAGGGAAAATTCCCCATCGCTTTCCTTGCTCCTCCCTCCCACCCCGACTGTTCAGCCCATTTCCTCAAAGGGGATTTGTGGATTCTGCAGACCACGGAGCTTTTTTCTTCTTCTTCCTCACCCTGCTCCTCCATCCCTTGTGCTGTTTGTTTTCCTGTGCTGCCTCTTGTTTGCTCCATGTGAGCACCGTGAGTCTTGCTCTGGGTGTTTTGACCCGAGGATGCAGTGGGTGCAGCCTGGGGAGGAGAACATCAGCTTCTGCTCTCCTGCCCTGGCTGGGGGGTCTCAGGCTGTGACCTTTGCACAGAGGGACCCCCACTCCCAGGGGATGTCACCCCATGGTGGCAGGGAGGATGAGCTGGGCTTTCTTTTTCTGCTGACAGCCAGGAATGGGATGGGGTTGACTTTGCGCCTTTGCCATTCCAAGCTGGTTTGTTCATTCCACTGGCTGAGAGTGGCATAAACAAAAATATTCAGACATGGAGACAGTTGTTCCTGAATTACTCATGGCAGTGGGAAGCAGATCAAGCCCTCTTTTCATGCCTGTTGTTTTATTTTTATTAATTAATTAATAAACAATTTTACTTCTGTTGACTGAGCAAAACCCACTAAACTGCCTTTTGCAATTAATGGGTTGGAACCATTTGTTCCAGAACGTTGTTTGGAGTTCCAGCAGAATGCTGACAGGATTTGCTGCCTGCTGCATTTCACCTCAGCTCCTCCACCCTTTCCCTGGAGCCCTTTGGGGTCAGTCAGTGGCAGGGCTTGTCCCCGGCTGCACCTTTCAGTCAGGCTCCAAAACACACCGTGGGTCTTTCCAGCAAAATGAGGTATTGCCTCAAGCTGGAAGGGGCAAATCGAGCCCTCTACAACTTCCAGTTCTGTTTTATATTTTATCCAAAGCATTTTTTCAGTGCTGTTTCCCTGTTTGCTGCTGTGGCGGGTTGGATCCGGGGCTTGTCTGAGCAGTGTCTTGGTTCTGCTGCCACTGTGTGGTCAAAGCTGGGCTGGTGTCTCAGGTATTCCTGTTCCTCACCCTGGTTTGTGTGGAGCCAGCACAGTCCTGGCATCCCACACGAGATTATTCTCATCCACGCCCCTGTAAACGAGCAGCGACTGAATTTGATGGATTCTTTATTTGTGTTGGAGCAGCAGCCAGGGACACCTGTGGCAATAAAGGTCCCTTGTGCTGGGTGGGCCTCGGGCTGGGAAAAAACCAACAAATAACCCCTAAATCAGCTCTTAATTTGATACTATGCTCGTATGCAACAGATAAATAAAAGTGACACGGCAGGGATAAATCTCCAGCAGCTGCTGTTGACAGACCTGGTTGAAATGCAAGCAGAAAGGGAAAACTGTTCAGTGGGATCTCATTAATCTCACTTGTGGTAATTTTTAGACACACCCCAAGATGGTGGGAGTTGTCTAAAACTGCAAACTAAACACCTGAAAACCTGTGTTTTTCAGGTTAAAGAGTCACAGATCTCTTGCAGTCTCACATGTTGAGGTTTCAAGCAAACCACAGAAGCTGTGGTCTCTCACTGCAACAACTAATAAAATACAGGTGTACTTAACAAGAAAAAAAAAAGCTTCTATTAGGTTTGCTTTTCAGAAAATCGTGCAGTAATCATTTATGTTTTGCCAGTTTGGTAATATCCAGGAGGTTTCTCAGTCATTAACTCACTTGAGTGAATTAGGAAAGTTTTATTGTAGTAATAAACAGTGATATGTCTCTTCAGGGACTTTCAAAGCAAGTGAAATAGAAAACGTAAATTACTCTGTGGTTTGCTTCTGCATTCCTTGCACATTCAGGATTTTCACTGGCTTTGAGGAATGCAGGAGCAAGCCCCAAATATTTGTAAAGAAATCAGGGTGAAAAAAATTTGCCTTGAGCCCAAAGATTAGAAAAAAAGTAAAATGTCAGCACCAGAAATTCACAGAGGGAGGAAATTCTAGCTACTAAGGGAACAGCAGCTGAGAATGTCATGCAATACTTTTATTAACACAGTATGAAAGGCAATTTAAATAAATAAAAAGGCCCATTTCTGCCATTTCCCAAAGCCCTTATTTAATTTAGGTAAAAACAAATATGCCACAAATGTTAAACCCATTTGCAATCATCTGATGACCTCAGATGCAGTCTCAGCTTTGTGCTCAACAGCAAGTGACTCTCTCCTGTCTCCACTTTCTGTGCTGCTCAAACCCCAGTGCTTTGGGGCAGGGATCCTTGCTGTGGGTCTGTGTAATGAGCCAGAGCCAGCTGGGATTCCTGCCTGCTGCTGGGTGTCACTGAGCACACCCAGACCCTTCTCACCCCCAATGGCACATCTTGTCTCTGCTGACCCATTCACAAACTGGTAAATTTGATTCTTGATTTTTAATTTTTTTTTTAAATATTTTTGTTTATTTATTTTGCACTGGTCTGGCTTGTGGAGTGAAGCATGCAGTGGACTGCAGATCCTTGCTGGAAACTTGACTGAACTTGTTTACTCTGACAGGGACAAAAGGAGGAGTCAGCAATAAATCCTTCAGCCTTCTGTGCAGGTCCTTAAGTTGGTCAGAAGCTTTGTAATCAGAGCACTTCCAGGGAATTTTTCTGCTCTTAGACTTGCTATATGAACCAAGTTCCAACGCATTTTCATAATTTACGAGACACAGGCTACAGGTGGCTGTTTAGGCAGAGCAGTGATAGTAGGATTGTGGTGCAGATGACTGACACACAACATTTGCACGTACTACAATTGCAGAAGCCTCATTTCCTTTGGAAGCTGGGCTAAAAATAGAAACCCTTTCCAGTGCCAAACTTTCCTGTCATAACTAGTGGAGGCTTTTTGCCCATTCATGAGTGTGCTGAGCTGCTCATGCTGCCTCTGTGCCAATATGTTTACTTAGCACTCTGGCTATACTTCCACTGAATTGTGTGAAATGCTTTCAATTTATGGTGGCCACGAGGAATATAGGGAATAGAAAAGTGAATTTATGGTGTAGATCACTTCAGCTTGGGTGGTTTGGTTGTGGTGATTTGGGTTTTTGTCCTGAAGAAAGCTTTGGTTGTGTAATATTTTCCATTTCACGGTTGTTTGGTGTAAGGAATAAAACATTGTGTCACCCAATGGAGGTGACACAGGCCTAAGGCACAGCATGATCAAGGTGGGTCTGTGTGTGCAGGCTCTAAATAGATGGTGGTGACCTTGCACAAGTTTCTCCATCGACTCTCCCTGCCTTTCCCTCTCTGATCCCAATCCCTGAATGCAGGCCCAAAGGTGGAGAAGAACAAATCTGTCCTTTGGGACTTTGCAAACCACCCTGCAGGGCTGAGCTCTGCTGCTGTGACCGCAGTGCGGGTGCATTTAGGGTTTGCTTTTTGCAGCCCTGATGTGACTCCGGCATCCCGCCGGGCTGGAAGCACGATGGTCGATTTAAACCACTGCAGGAACCAACTAAATGTTTCATTCCCGCATTTCCCAGGGAGATGTTTCGGGACGGGATTTTCCAGGGAGGTGTTTAGGGACGGGATTTCCCAGGGAAATGTTTAGGGACGGGATTTTCTAGGGAAGTGTTTCGGGACGGGATTTTCCAGGGAAGTGTTTCGGGACGGGATTTCCTGAGGGAGCTCAGGCGGCCCTGGAGCGGCGCGGGCTCCGCCGCGCTCGGCCACGAGAGGGCAGCAGAGACTGCGGAGCGGCCTGGCTGGGCCTGAGGGTGCCCGGGCTGGGCCTGGGATGTCCCCGCGGAGACACTGATGTCCCCTTGTCCCTTTGGGGGTCACTGCTGTCCCCTTGGTCCCCTTTAGGGTCACTGCTGTCCCCGGGCTGTCCCCTTTGGGGGTCATTGCTGTTGCCTTTCTGGTCACTGCTGTCCCCTTTGGGGTCACCACTGTCCCTGGGCTGTCCCCTTTGGGTGTCACTCCTGTCCCCTTTGGGTGTCACTCCTGTTCCCTTTTGGAGTCACTGCAATCCCCCAGGCTGTCCCACTGTCCCATTTTGGGGGTCACTGATGTCCCCCAGGCCATCCCACCGGGGTCGCAACCGCTCCTCTGGGCTTTCAGCCTTTGTGGTTGAGAATCCAAACCTAATTCCTGAAATGTGGCCCTTTATTAGAAGTGATTTTAAGTTTTTTTTCCTCCTGTAGTGTTGGCTAGTCAATACCTGCAGTGAGTCTGTGACGACATCTCGAGGATTTGTGTCCTTTCTGCTGGCTCCGGGAAAAGAGCAGAATGAAGAGATGGAAAGGAGCAAATCTGTCAGCACCTGTAAATGGCTGTCACTGTGATTGCAGGGGCTGCCAGTGGCACCAGGCACTAAACAAAGGCAGCAGGTAGATGAATCAGGTAGGTGATGGGAAACCATCCTGTGTCTGGCATGGTGTGGGCACTGAAAGAGAAGATGGAGTTAATTTCTGACCCCAGTCTGGCAGAGGGCCTTTGCAAACAACAAACTCCTTTATCCTATTCCTCAGTGTGTGAGAGAAGGAGGAGAAAAGCTCTGTCAAATTATGGCTGTGTGGAAGAACAGATCACAGCTGAAGTGGGTTTTGGTGGAGCAAGAAATATAGAGGGTGAATGGATCAAGTTTTGGACAGTATTTAAGATAGGTAGTAGTGTGGCAATGCAGAAGTTCTGAAGGTTTTTGGATAACAAATCATGGTGATTATTCCCACAGACAGTGCATTGCTGTACCTTCAGCCCTGTACCCAGCACTGTCAAAGCACTTCTTTACACAGAAGGTGAATCACAGACAATATAATCTGCTAAAGGTGACACAACAACAATGTGTTCATAGCTCTCATATCTGAGGATTAGTTTGTAACTTGGTTCAGTGGGAGTCCTGGTGTTTCTGAAAATCTCTGTGAGGTTTTGCAGTTTCACCACCTAAAAACCTCAAAAATCTGCCCCCTGATATCTTATAACTGGAGATGTTCATATTTCAGTTTTGGAGAGAACCAACTCTGAATTCTGCAGAAGGGAACAGTGGCAGCATTATTATTGGTGGCATTTATTCTCTCTGAGAAGCTTCAGATTACATTATTTAATATCTGTTTTATCTGTGTTTCAGAACTGATTTTGGTGTTACAACAAAGGCAGACTTGTCTTATGAGAATCAAAATTATACTTAATTGGATTCTGCTTTGGGAGTTTCTGTCAATCACAGAGCTGCGTGAATTGGAAAAGACACAGGATTGCAACAATGATTAACTTCTCCAGAGCCTCTCTGAGTGCTGGGGATCACATTTCATAAAGAGACGTACTATCTTCAGAATAATTGTATTGTTCTAAAGGGTATCTTCTGAATACCAAAAATAACTTAATTTTCTGTGAAGGCACACATGAGGAGGAGACATTCTTAGACTGAAGGTTGTGAATATTTCTGTATCAGACTTCTCCACCTGAAGCAGCCTTGACTGCCTTCCTCCATGTGTAATTCCTAAGAAAAACATAGACAAATGGAGAATTCCCTGTCCAAAGCCTGCCTTTGATGCCAGCCTGCATGTGAACGACCTGTGCATCATCTAGAGGAGGCAGGTGGTAAATTAGCAGCAGGTACAGACTGCTAATGAGTGAATATTTGTGGTTCTGGAATATTTGAGCTACTGATTGTCAGTACATAGCAATGCTGTGAGTTTTCCCATGTTTATGTAGCCACAGAAAGGAAGCCAGATCCATTTTGCTATTATATTACTGGTTTATTTCTTCTGAGCTGAAGTTTAATCTTCCTTTATTCCTGGCTCTTACAACTGGGTGACAGGAAATACAGACCACTTCTACTTTGGAATATGGGACTTTAAAAGAGCTTTGAGTACTTCAACATACATATATATAAATATATTAAAAAAATATATATATTTATAAAATTTACCTTAAGATTTGTAACTTACCAATTTAACTTTTTGAAGTATTGGAAAATTACATTTAAAGAACAGGGTTACTTCAAAATTCACCTCACTAGAGATCTGTAACCTTGAAGGGCAGACAATAGGGTTCTTTTGCACCCCTGTAGACAGTTAGCCAAAGTTAATATTCCCTTTGCTTTTATCTCTAAATTGCATCAACTGTCTCCAGTGACATTTAACTTACATATGTGAAGGGTTTGGCATTTTTAGATTGTCAGGGTGTTATTGGATGAAAAGCTGATTTTGTCACGGGACATCTGTTTTATTGTTAATTAGATGAAATAGGAAAGACATCAGAAGAGTACACACAGAAACTATTTCATAGTTCCTGCTTAAAATCTTACTCTGATCCCTTGAAATTAATGATGCTTTACGGATTTTCACATTTTGATGTGAGTTTCATTTAGGAAGTTTTGGGAACAAATGACAGAGAGTTGTTATCCATCTGTGCCTCTGTCTTTACAATTCAATTATGCTCTGCCATTGTACAGTCTCTCCTTTCAGAACTATCACAAGAGAGAAAACAACCAAGGAGTTCATTTATCATTTAAAAAACCCAATCTAACCATAATAACTTATCATCACAGCTTGTCTTTTGTACTCATCAAGGTAAGAAGTGCCCTGTCACAATGAGTTGATCTTTTTGACAGTTGTGAACTTGATGCTAAGATCCTATATTCTGATGATGACTTGACTTTTTCCCCCTCATTCATTTTTTTTTTTTTTTTTTTTTTTTTTTTTTTTTTTGGTCACATTGTAGTACAAAGGCTCAGGTAGATCAGATCCAGATTTTCTCTGTTTTTAGTAATTCTTAAGGATTTGTCCTGGTGAGAAGGCAGGTATAAAATACACTTCCCAGGAGAGACAGAGCAATTGTAGTTTGTGATAACTGGTGATAATATGTCATATTATTTCAGGATGAAGGCAAATGAGATCTCTCATGGGAATAAGGGAGAATAAAGCATTAAATCAGTATTCATACTGGTGTAATATTGCAATGGTATGGATCATGAGATGAGGGCAGACACCAGACTGAGGTGGCTGCGTCTTTCTCACAATGACACATCTGTAACTTGGGAATGGAGAGCTGGGGAGATTCACAGGAGCAGTGAGGTGTGTGGGGAGCTATTCCAGTCCTTCCTGCTCCCTTTGCTCCTGAGCCCTTTGCCAGGGGCCCAAGGTGGCCTGGAGCAGAATTTGGAGATGGAGAAGCAAAGGATGCACGCTGGCTTTGGGACAGCCGTGCTGAGGAACCCTTCCAGCTGGAAAAGGGGGAAAAGCTCTTCTGCAGCTCCTGTCTGGAGAAATGTGAGCTAAGGAATACACAGAGACTTCACAGCAGCTCATGGCAGCACAGTTGGCATTAGGCTATATCCAACTCACTGAGTGCTGGTGGGAGAGGGAGATAAGGATGAAACTGGGAAAGCAGAATTTGATTTGGGGATGGGGAATGGCTTTTAAGCCCCTGAAGTGATGTTAGCAGGAAAGTGAAGTGACTTGGAAAACGCAGTCCTCAGCTGTGTGCAGACAGCTCCTTTTCCACCCTTGGAAACAAAGCCCTGATCCCTGAAGCAGTTTAGAGGGGCTTTCCCCGCCTGTGTCCAGGGATGTGAATGCTGCTCAGGGGAAGCTGCACGTCCTGAGCAGCCCTGAGAGATGAGATCTATCCAGTTAGGGCAGGGCTGTGTGGTAAATGTCACGAAGCCCTGGTTACTCCAGGGGAATGCAAGAGGAATTCTGAAGAGGAATGCTGGAGTTACCTCTGCTCCTGGCTTTGATGCTATAAAACCCTTTCAATAATGGAACAAAATCCCTCACCCCTCCCCAGGACCTTCACAGATGTGGTCTACACTGACCTTGTGAACATAGATAATGGAAATTATGTGTGCCCTTTAGAGTGAGGGTCCTGGCCCTCCCCTTCACCCAGAGGTGGATGTTATTATCCTATTCCCAACCCCAAAACATTATTAGTTTTTCTGATACGTAATATCCTTTAGCTAAAAATATCTATCCATTATTCTCAATGCTGTACCCCCTTCTTTGCCTATTTTTTGTGGAATTCATGCTAGGGATAAACTTGGCAAAACACTTTCATTAGTGTGACTAAGGGAAGCTTACAACTTGTTTCATTAACATGGGAGCAAGATTGATACCCTTTATTAGTGAGCTGGAGCAATCCCTGCCTTTCCTTCTCAAGTGCTCCATATCTGCTTGGCTCTGGAGTGCACAATCTTGATGAATTGTGAGTTAACTTAATGGAGAAGAAAATGTGTGTAGAGCTGGGTGAGGGCAGAAGGGAAAAATACAGATGAGAATAAATGAAAGAGAGAAGAGACTTGACGGAAAATGAAATGGCACCTTCCCAAAAAAGTTGATGAAGAGAAAACAAACAGGTGGCAAGCAGGCATGGAGAATGGCAAGCAGGCTCAGAGAGGGAGGGTAGGAAGGTACACAATGGTGCTGGGGGGACAGATGGATCACAGGCACAAGGTCAGATTTTGAATTTTGAGGAATAGAATGTATGGGAATATATGGATCAAGGACCTTTGTTCTGGCCCACCTTTGCTAAATTAAGTGAGAAAAGCTCCGAGTGAAAAAATTCTTCTCTTTCCCTGAGGCATAGGATCTAAAATAAACACTAGAAAGTTAACTCAATTAGCAAAATACCTCAGACAATTTTTGAGTTATAGCACCTTTTCCTGTGATTCCAGACTCAAAAGCAATGCTCATGAATGGAAGGATTTTCAGCCTGTGGATTTCTGCTACCTGGGAATGTTCAGAGCTACATTTTGTTACTCTGCTGACTAAGTCAGTGTTATTACTTCTGCCAGGACTGCAGTGACAGTCCAGACTGGCCTGATGGCTTATTAGCTAACCTCTGATTTCACAGTCTGCTGCTGCTCATGTGCCAGCCAGAAAAGCCCTGGCCTGGCTTTCAGAGTTAGAAATTACCAGGAGTGGCTGTTGGGGGTGAGAGGGGGAAACACTTGAAAATTGAGCTGCCCTCATGAGAAAATCACTGAGAGACAGACCAAGAGAGCAGGACCCAAAGTACCAATGTGGTTTTGCAGGAGAGAGACAAAGAGCCCTCAGCTCCAGGAGCACTCTCTGGGAAAGCCATGCCAAGGCTATCCTATTGCTGCTCCTGCATCTTTCTGATCTGGAAAACCCATAGAAATTGATTTGGGTTGGGGTTAGATTCAATAAGTAAACCTCACTTGCCTATTTTTATAAAAAATTAAAGATCACTACAGTAAACTGAGCACAAGAGCAACATTTACATGACATTCAATGCCAGTGTGCCTGTAATGAGCATTAACACCTAATTTTGCATGTAATGAGCATTAGCAGCTATTTCCATGTTACACATGGAAGTTGTGCACCTCAGGGTGATATATTTTTTTGTGTATAAGGATAAATATTTGTCAAGGAGTTTTGCTGGGACAGATGTTGGTGTAAAGCTGGGACAGTTCTGTTCCTGAATCTGGATTTTGAGCCCATGACAAGCTCTGTGTTTGCCTCCAGTGCTGGCTGGGGTGTCAAACTTATAAAAGATTAGAAACCATGTCAACAGTTCTTGAGGTTCACCATAACAAATAAATAGTGGTTTATGTTGGAGTTTTATTTATTTATTCCTATTTTGAAAACTAATTTTTTACATTTTTCTGGACTTTTAAGGCATCCTTTATATCTCTCTTCCACTTTTTTAAACACACTTCTTTCCAGCCTGGGAACTAGAAATTGCATGTGGTAAGATTCCCCTGCAAATATTGTGTTTGAGTACCTGGGAATTCAGGGGAAATACCAAATACCCAAAAGCCATGATAAAATCAATCAGTACTCAAATCAACTAATAAAAAGTGCAAAAGTTTTAAAAAAAGAGGTGGAAAAGGAAAAAAAAACATTCCAACCTCCCCAAAGCAGCTGAAGTGGGACTAAATCTTTAATGATGGAGTCTTAGATAAAAGACTAAAATATTTATATCACCTTTTTAACCTGAATTTTATAGCAATGAAGTTTAACATATATCTTCTATTACCTTTGTCAAGTTTATGACTAGCTCTCATTTATGGATCCCTTAAATATGTATAAGACAGTTTTAGTTATCTTGTTTACATGGGTTTTCTCTTTGGGCATTTGTCTCCATCACTGCATAGCATGTTTATGGTAATTTACTATAATACATGTATATCAGAGGCAGTTTAAATGACACTTAGCCTTGAATATATTTAAGATTTTTTTTCCTTGTAGCCACTAGGAAGTCAAAAGATATATGAAAAGCTATTAATTTTCAGATGATAGTAACATAAACAATATTAAAACTTGTATTTGCTCTTGGAACAGTGTGAGGGAGAAATATATAACAAATGAGGCATCACACAGGCAGTTATTAAAGAAGTAAATTAATAAACTGAACATTCAATCTTTTCCTTTCACATGTCAGGGATAATGTGGACACCAGTTTGATGATTAGAAGGAACAAACTGCATCTGATTATTTGGGTTGGCTTTAATCACAGACTTTGTTTAGGACTCCTCAGTAAGCATCTGCTTTCGGTGGGTTTCCTTTGCAGCCCTATGGAAAGGGACTCCCCACGTGTTTTCCTTGTGTTCCTGCCTGTGTCCCAAGGATCTGAGGGAATTGCCTCTGCCAGGGGGGCTGATGCTGTGCTGGTACCCTGGGTTTTGCTGCAGATATTTCTGGGAGCAGACACAGAAGGGAAAATCCCCAAAGGGGGAAGCTGTGGATTGAGACCCAGAACTGTTTTCCCAATTGGTGCCTGAGCAGGAGCAGGGCACAGGTGCTGTGTGAAGCTGGGCTGGGCTTTACCTGGCAATCTACATCACTTTGAGCCCCATGGGAAGGGATGACCTGGCCTGAAGGTCATTGGAGGGAATGAACTGTATTCCTGCTTTTTTGTGTTTGGGTCCAGCCCATTCCTGACTGTGAGTACACAAATAACTTGTGTGTATCTTTACATTCAGGCATTGCTGTATGTTTCATGATGGTAGCTGAATTTCCTGAAATGCTGCTGCATTTCTTACCTGCCCTTTTTGGTGCTGGAAAATCTTTAAAAATCTGCTTCCTAATCTTACTAATCTAAAAAACACTGCTATTATGGATAGACTATTAAAAGCTGACAACTTGTTGAGAAATCAAGCTCTGTTGTCTTTGATGAAGTGATTGAGGAAGACTTGCAGACATTAGGGAATACCAGAAAATCCAGCTATTAATGATAATGGAGGCAGAAATCCCTCAGAAATTTCACAACGACGTGCAGCACTTCCCCTCCACCCCAGCCCACCTGTGTATACTGTGATGCTGACAAGAGAAAACTCACTCTTAGAAATGGTTTCCTTTGAATGCATGTTTAGAGAGAAGTCTTTGAACTGATAAAATTCATTTTTGTTGTTTGTCAGTAAAGGTGGATGCAGCATCCCTGCTGCACGCATGGCGATGTGTAATTGGAGTTGCTGAAATTTGCTATATTGCAAATGCAGAGGGAGCCATCCTGTTAAAGCAACATTTCAGAGGAGGAAGCAAGGAATGAAATTCCTTTTATGAATAAACCCAAATGGCATGATGGTGCATGTACTTTTGTGTTTGCTTTCTCTCTTTGTTCTTTGTTCTTCCCTCAGTGATGCATTTGCATGCAGGCTGCTGGTGATCAGCATGCAGAGCTCCCTACAGCCGAGCTGTGTGCTGGCATTGATCTAGTGCTCTGTGCCAGCTCAGTGGTGCAAGATTTACTTTAATTTCCTCTTCCCTTTGTTCTTCTGCCTCTGTGCTTTAAAGAAAGGCTTTTGTTTTATTACTTCCAGAAATTTTGAGAAGTCCTAGCCATTTTGTACCCAAATAACCGTGGCACATTTCTCTGTGACAGATAATTGCAGAGCTCCCAATCTGGTGGGTTCCACACTTATGTACATCTGAAATCCTCAGTTATTGACTTTGGGGAGGTGCGGTTTTTGGTTAGAATAAATGGAGAATGAGCATTTTAAAGAAATGGGGGTGTGCAGCCGGAGGTTATGTGAAGAAACCTCTGACATGATTTTGACAGAAGGTCTGGACCAGAAACATGCACTCTTAGACATCAGAGTTGATCAGGATCATGGAGGGAGTGTATGGAAAGGCCCTAGAGAATAGTGTAACATTTGCAACTTGGCCATCCTCTCTCTTTGTACAGTTAACTTTGAGTAGACAAATAATGACAGCAAAAAACCCTCTATGAGTTGGCTTGTCTCCTGTACCCACAAAGAGTTAGAGATTGCCTTGCCCTTACTAGTTTTCCTTGCCAGAAGCAGCACAGATGCCTTCAAAAAGGAAAAATCTCCTAAGTGCTGCTGTCATTGGAGTGGTTTTGGTATCTTTTCTCTCTGTGCTATAATTTTGTAGATATTCACTGGTTTGAGGTATTTTTACATGGGTTGATCCAGAGTCAGGGGTTTCAGCCTCTTTGCTTGCACTAGACATGGCTTTCTCCAGTGAATTTATTGGGATTATATCCTCTTAAAGAATTAGCAGAAGTCATTAGTTTCCATTCTTTAACTTCCTTTCTTAACATATATTTTCTGCAGGAGCAGAATTCTGCAGGAATTATGATTTAATTCCTTTGTTCTCCGGCTTGATTTCACAGAGACTATTTTCAAGGCTGCTTTAGAGAAATCTCATATAGGAAAAATTGTGAAGAATATATTCTTAGGTTGTGTGTTATTTTTGTTCCATTCCCCTCCCACCCAAGTTGTAAACCTTGGCTATCTTTGGGCTTATCCTTATATAACTACTTTGCTGTATTTTGAGATGCTGACAAGCTATTTTAATACCCTTGTGGAGGAAGCCATTCCAGTGGCTCTGCAGGTGTGCAGCAGCTCAGCGAGCAGGGCTGCACATAAACCATCCTCCCAGCTTTCTGGAAGGTGGCTTCCACTTTCAGGAGCATCTCCAGGTGCTGGTGGCCTCACCAGGGACTTGGAGATTTCTGACCTCCTGCTCTGCAGCTGGAATTCCTAAGCTGTCAGTTGGTTTTGCAGGGGGGAAGCAGGTTCCTTTTCCAGTTTGGTTAGCATAGAAACCAGTGTCTGCTGGCACAGCATCCTCCTCCCAGCCTCCAGGCAGGCTTGCAGAGTCCTGCCAGGGCTGCAGCTGTGGGAGCTGCCCAAGCAATCCCTCCCCTTGCTGCAGGATCTGATGATGAGGACACAGTGGACCATGACCAGGGCTGTGCATCTCAAGGTGAGCACAGCAAGAAAGGTTATCTGCTGGGCACAGTCTGTAGCACAGGGGGAAGAATGCTGCTTTTAATGAAGAAACTGAGCAGAATTACAAGCAGCAGATTAATTGCTTTCCTCAAAAGGAAAATGTGCTTAGTTTCAAACTGGTTGTTTCAGTGAGCCTTGTATTGTGTAACACTCACCTGAGACAGAGGCTGACAGGTTGTCCCAACCTTTAATTGACTAATTAATAGTTATTAATTAGTATTCCCTGCAGCTGTAGTCTCAACCACGAGTTAATTGATTCTGATGGGGAATTAAATGTCCCATGTCAGAGATGAGTGCCCATAACAACATCTGAGGCAGTTATTTTGTGTAATAGACTAAAACAAACCTGCTCTGTGTGTGTGTACACCAGTACTAAATGGCACAAACCTTTGTTTTTGTTTATTTAAACCTATTGCTCTGTGCCTCTTGGATGGTGGGGTTTGTAAACATTTAATGGAGACACTTCTTCTTACATAACTGGGAGAGAGGGAAGGCTGTTTTCAAACTCTCTTTTCTGATGTGGGATCTGCTTCTCTCTCAAAACTGCCATAAAAACATCTGCCTCTCCAGTTCACTTTTGTCACGAGTTAAAATTCTCTGGAGAGGAGAACTAACTGGTAGATTTGATAGTTAAGTATTCCAGCACTGACAGGCTGCAGTATTTCATAGCAGCATAAGAATCATTGTGTCTGTTCAGTTTATTAGTTCAAGAGATTTTGGAAAATAACCTTTAATGGGCGGCATGATTTGATAGGCAGGTGCAGCTGGCAGAGCAAACATTAGTTTTTCTGTTCAATTTATGCTGTTTTCTGCAGTGGAGCCCCTGCCAGGCTGGGGCAGCTGGATGACACTGACTTTGGTTAGCTGCTGTTGTGCTGTCCAAGTCTTGTGGTGCAGTAAAACTTGTGAAGCTGAAGGAAGCCTTACTCAAGGCATTTCAGCAGAGTCATCCACAGGCTTGTCACTACTCAAATTCAGGCTGTCAGGTTTTATGAAAGGATGAGAGCTCCTGGCATCTCTTGGTTCAAAATATAAACATAGTAAATATACATGAATGTATTAAAGGGCACTATCCAAACTCTGATGCAGTGGGGCATTATAGGCAATGCAGGATAAAATCCTGATTCTGTCAATGTTGATGGGTATTTGCTGAGCAGTAGAACCAAGATATCTCCCAGGGTGAGCAAAGAACATCTGACAGCCAGCTTGCAGGAGGTGGTACAGGCTTGGATGTGGAACTCTCTGATTGCTTCCATTTTACAAGGGTAGAGCAGAATTCAGATTTTCTCATGGTGCCTGTGATTGGCAAACCCAGAAATGAAATTGTGCAGGCCACCTCCAAAGAGCACTGACCAAATCTTCCTGTCACCTGCCCATGGGATACTTTACACCATTTAACATCCTTGGTTATTGAGGAGAAGTGTGGATGGAGGAGAACCAAAGACAGTTCCATCTTCTCTACAGTGGTGATTGAGAGGTGAATAGGGGTGAAGGGAGGTGAGGGAAACTGATAAATGGTTCTGAATTTAATACTTTAGGCTAAGCCACCAAATGCCTATTTAACATTTAAAAGGAAGAGAGTTGCCCTGCAGGTGAGAAAAAGAGATGCTAAATTATTTTGAAAAATTCAGGTGTCAGGCAAGAATGGGGAAGATTTACATGTTAATGGGATCCTCAGCAGGAGAAGAAACCTTGGTGTGGTGATGGCAGGCAAATAGATGCACCCATCTGCACCTTCAGATATTATCACCTGAGATTGAATAGTCCCACACTTTTTTTTTTTTTTTTTTTTTTTTACAAAAATAAAAATGAGGAAAGACTTGTGTTTGGAAGAGACACCCTGTGAAAGAGCCTCATGTTACTCTGGAAACCTTTCTGTAGCTCAGGCCTTCCCACCTGGCCAGACAAAAAAGCTGTTTAAGGTATAACCTTGGCTGGTTTAATGCATACTGGGTTTGGGGCTGACAGCTCAGAGCTGGGCACTGGGGAGGGCCCTGGTTCCTGTGAACTTGAAAAGAAGTGACAGAGACCAAGAGCATTTCTGATGGGACCTGACACACACAGCTGAGCCCAGCTGAGATCGCTGTAACTAAATTGCAGGAGAGTGCTTTGTCTGGTTAGGCTTTATTTTAGACCTTGAACCAGATGGTATTTTCTTCCTTCTCATATTGTGTGTTTTTCTTTCAAATTTTTGTACAATTTTTTTTCAGTTAGAACTCTTCAGAGTGAGGCAGGTGTCACAGTGAACCAATGCAGCTTGCCCATCCCATCTCTTGAGAAAATATTCCAGTGTCTGAAGGGGCCTGCAGGGAAGCTGGAGAGGGGTTCTTTATCAGGAAATGTAGCAATAGGACAAGAAGTAATGGGTGCAAGCTGAAAGAGAGGAAAATTAGCTTAGCTATTAGGAAGAAATTTTTTACTGTGAGGGTGGTGAGGCCCAGGTAGGTTGTGGATATCCCTGGCAGTGTTGAAATGCAGGTGGAATGGAGCCTTGAGGAACATGGTCTACTGGGAGGTGTCCCTGCCCATGGAGGGAGGTTGAGACTAAATTACCTTTGAGTTCCATTCCAGCCCCTTAACATTCTGTGATTCTGTGAGTCTCCACCATGTCCTGAAGTACCCTTTAATGGGAATGTATAAAATAATTGTATTTTATAAGTTCATTAAATTTCTGACTCCCATTTACTTCAATAAACTTTGAATTAAACTGAGGCTGATGACAGAAGCAAATAGCAATAAGGCAGTCTGCTGTCATCTTTTCACTGAAAAATATTTTACATGCAGGATTCAATAGCCGTGGCAAAAGGTTTTTTTTCCCCCTTCTGTGTTAATATGCAAAGGCCTAATAAGCTTGCTAAACATTTCCTGCAGAATTATCTGCTACAGCTAATTCAGGCTAGGCAAGGCACTTGGGCCTGCGGGGAAGCTGTTAGAGGTGTCAAGCATTTTCTGAATCAGATAATTCTCCTTGGTCAGGCAGCGAAAGCCGTGGAGATGCAGTTTCTGGGAGGATTGCGCTCCCCAGTTGAGATGTTAAACTTTGTTTCCTTTCAGGAGCGCCGCGAGTCAGCTCCAGGCGGAGCTCAGCGCCACAGCGGAACTAAAACAAACACAAAGCGGAACCAATCCCAAATGTATTTGCATCTAGATTTTGGCAGACATTGTTATGGCTTTCTGTATTTTATGTGCCTTTTTCATTTCCCTGTGAAATATTTCTTGGTGAACTTATAAGGTTTTAAAACTACTTTAAGTTGTTGACTCTTCCACTTATGCTAATGATACCTCTTGCTCCGCTGCTTTAGTTTTAAGGAGAAAGAATGACTTAAAGCTTTGCCTCTGCCTTGCCTAGGCATGTGCTAGAAAGAATTTGTGCTCTTGAGAGAGCAAAACAACAAGGAAAGAAAGAAAGAAAAAAAAGGCTGAGGAACATTTTTCTTAGTCTGTGAGGATGTACAACACCAAATTGAGATTTTGGAGTGACTCAAGAGTTCTATGATCAGAGTTTAGCTTCACTTTGATACAGGTTCCTAGCTGAAAACAGAAACCTGCCCTGGCCTCACTGAAAAAAAAAAGAAAAAAAGTAAAAATTGAATTGCAGGAGTAGATCCAGTTTGTACACATGATATTATAGACATTAATTCAAAAGTGAATCAAGATAGCTGAAACGCTCTGATCTCATCTTCCTCCTCCTTCAGCTGCCCCAGCAGCACAGACAGAAAACTCAATCCATGGATGGGGTTTTAAATGAGTTTGAACTGGCACTAAATTGAGCCTAACCTTTGAATAAGCCCAGAGCTGGTAGGAAGAGCTCCATTCTGTCTGCATTGATGAGTCTAAATGTTTCAGATTTTTGTTAGAATGGTTTAGGCAGTGACAGTGTAGCTAAATAATGTACTTTTACTTCTAGCCAACCTTTTCAGGTCACACTTTTCTTTCAAGTTTTGATAGCTACAAGACAGCATTTAACCAATGCAAAGAAAATGACTAAAATTCTTCCACCCTGCTCTTAAAATAAAGGGGAACCAGGATTTTTGGCTTATGTGGAATAGTTTGCAATTTCTGGGAAGGGTGCATAAAGAAGACTGATTTGGTCATCTGAGTAGGAATGTAAGACATCAAATGTACTCCTGTGAAGATGAAATGGTTTCTTGGCAGAGTGTTTTTCTTACAGCTTTCAAGGTCAAGCTTAATTAAAATTTCCAGGTACTACCAGTTAAGGCTTTTTATTCCTTCAGTTTTTGGAAATGTGTTCCTAGCCAGAATTTTCATACAATTCTAAAAATGTCAATAATGACTATACAACAAAAATCTGATTTTTTATTCTTGAATACCCATATATAAAATAGCTGAATGATTTGTCATCCATTATTTGCTTGCATTATTGTATTTCAAACCCAAAGAAATGCTGGCTATTTTTAGTCAGTACTTTAGATCAGCTTTTCAGTCCTACAAGCATTAGATGCACAGTATAGATATTTGATGAATACTCTTGTTTGACTTTTTGGCCCTACTTGTGTGAGTAAAGTTCCTTGTGCTTGCATACTTCCAGTGTAAGGAGAACATAGAAATGTTGCTAATTTATAACAAGCCTGCTATAGAGATATCTAGCATACAAGGAAAATATTTCTCTACTAGATAAAGCAGTAAGAGCTGAGGAAACACTTCAGTTACAGCTGGCCAATGACAAAGTTTCAGGAAATATTTTAATATAATCCCATTATTAGATATAACTATGTGAATAATTGGTAATTTCCTAAAAGAAAACAAAACTTAGGGACCGTAATCCTCATATTTAGTTACAGAACTCTGCAAAAAGTACTTAAAAGATGCAGTTACCTAAGAACCTTAGTGTTTTCAGTCAGAGAGGCTCAGGAAACCTGAGCATTTACTCATTGGTATGAAGATTTCTGTTTTTAGGGTTAGAGCTGGGAATGCAGATCCCACAGTGTTCACCACTGAATGCCTCCTGGCAGGCAGCAGTTGACAAAGTATACCATGATAAAAATTCAGAGGTGCTTGATCTACATGCATACAAAGGCACATCTGAACGTCTTGCTGTGATTTCCTCTCATTATAATACATAATATTCAGTTTCATGCTGCTAATAAAGTTCTTCCCTAGATAAAACTATTGTGAACATACCAGGTATGATCCTTACCACAATGCCTCTTTTTACCAATTCTGCAATATCAACAGATAAGACTAAATGTAGGTTATTTGTACTCACTATAGATTCATTTATGTTGCTGGAAAAGTGCAAAGAAGCTGATATAAATGATAATTCAAGTCTAACGTAGTTTTTTCTTTTATATTAGAGAAGCTTTTTGTTCAATAGAAAAAGTTCTTTATGAACAGGAAAGCTTTATTATTAAATATGCTCTATTTTGGTGCTAATTTATTATTTTTGACATCTTAATTATCTCTTGTCCCATAAAGTGCTGATTGGTAGTGTCAAGACTCCTAATCTGTGTCCATAAAATATGTTTCCCTATTTTTTTTTTTTACTCAATTTGATTTTTGTTTAAAACTCACTTGTGCAGTCAGAAACAAAATTGCAGAGAGGAGGGTCCCATCCACCCTTCCCTCTGCCAGGAGGTGCTGAGCAGAGGAATAAAGTGGAAATCTCAGAAAGGACTCAGCCTTCCAAACAAATTCCTGGGAAAAGGCAGAAACAGCACCCTGCTCCCTTTTCAGAGGTGTGGGGAATAAAGGACTGTGTACAAAGTTATAAGAAATTCTGTACAAAAGGAAGTGCTGTTAGGTGCTAGTTCAGCCATGTCTGGGGTTCTGCTTTATGCCCCAGTGAAAAGTCCTTTACATCCATGAAAATGTGTTTCAGAATAAGGGGAGGACAATAAAAATGAGCTTATTCGTGTCTAAAAGGCTCTATCCCAAAGCAAAGAAAGGTTTTTAAAGAATTTGGCTTGTTCCTGTAAAAAACTGTTCTAGTGAAGTTTTGCAGATCAAATGTACCAGTCTACAGCTGTACAAATTCTCTTTCACAGAGTATGAATGTTGCAATTTGCTAATGTACATTTTGCTTTTCATAATATTCACAAAACCAGTTTATGGTTCAGAACATTCACAAAGCTGCCATTTTTAAACTTTGCTTTTGAACACATGGCATGGTTTTCCCAATTTTAAAAGTAGGGGTGGGTGAGTTTTGTTTCTTTTTTTTTTCCCCCCTTTTTTTTTTTTTTTTTTGCAGGTGTCTTTTAAATAAGCAGAACACTCTTCAGCCTCAATTGAAGTAAAAGTTTGAAGGAATTATTCAAGACCTGAATTCCCTGGCCAGGATGCCAAACATTTTTTCTTGTTTTGTTGGTTTGATTCAATATTTCTGGATGCTTCCAAGGATGAATTTACTGTAACTTTATATCCTCTATGTCACTGTATGTTCTAGTGCAGCTGCAGAGTAAATGAGGGATGTCATAGATAATATCCCAACACTGAGAAAGCATTTCTAGTGTCTCCCCAGGACTTGGTGGTCCCTGTGAGGACCAAAAGTTAAGTGCTGGTTTGCACTCACCAGTGCCAAGTGTAGAAAACTTCACCAGGTTGTGAAATAACTGCAATGGAGCTGTGTGAAAGCACAGATGAAATATTCACTCTAAACCTACTCTTGTCACCAGAAAAGATGAACAGCACCTCTCTGCCAATGCCTGGCAAAGGGTGGTGGAGTTTTTGGAGCCTTTTACCTTTATTGCTGCTGTTAACAACAATAAGTAACCACTGCACCTTTTCCCAGCTCATCCCTTAGAGGAAGATGGCTTAGAGGGGCCTGACTGAGGCAGAGGAAACATCTCTAAAGCAGATGCTGCAATAGCAGCTGGGTGGATGCCCCGTTGCAGGATCCAGTGTGCTGTTTTAATGGGCTCAGGGTTTGGATGCATTTCTCTGAAGCACACGCTTGGGCTGTTTGCTAAACTGCTGCCAGGGCCTGGTGCATCGGGATATTGTGATGGAAGGGGGGAAACACATTGCCACAGATGCAGTGTAGTTTCTTTATTTTATTTTATTTTGTCTGCCTGTATTGACTCAGCACCATGGCAGCTGTTCTCTTTTCAAATGGCTTTGTTTTCCTGAGGCATAGTCTATTCTTATTCCAGGAAGTTGTAGCGGAAGGCGAGCAAGTAGAGGACTGCAGATGAATTTCTAAGCACAACCATTCTCACAGTATTTAGAAGTAAATTTTATATCCATGCATGCTTTTGCAGATGGCCTGGAAAGAAATGGGAAATGGAACATTTTAAGACAGATCAGTGTTCTGAATGAATGGGGTACTGGTATTTCTAACAGTGTTAGTGAATGTGTGAATCAGGCCTTGAGGTGGGGTGTGCCAAGGGCAAAGTGCCCATTTTACAGGTGACAAGTTGAGGTGTAGCAAGTGGTTTGCCCAGTGTTTCAGAAAGCCTGACAAAGCTAAAAATAGGATAGACTCAGCCTTGTCCCTAATAGAGAATTTCCAGGGAATGTGAGCTGCACTGGGCTGAGACCTGAATGATTCCATTTCTAAGCCTGAAGCCACTGAGTGAGGTTTGCTGGGTGTGCTGCAGTGATTTGCACTCTCTTGGCTGTTTGCTTCTCTCTTCCCAAAGTGTAGTAACTTCCTTGCTGAGCTAAATGAATGCCAACCTTGTTGGAAACTAGTAGGAAAGGTCCCTAATACTGGAAAGGTACTTCCTCATCTGCATGCTACATGCCCTAAAGAAAATAACCTTTAGTATCTAATTAAGGGTTGTTTTCTTGTAGGAGATTTTCTTTCTTTTTGTAATTTCTTTTTTGCTGTTCAGTATTTTCTCTGATTTTTGTTTTCCTTTAATGTATGAATGCAGAATTCCAAGAACTTGCTCTTCCTCCTGCTGTGAGAATATATCCCCTCTTGGGGTGCATAGTGAATGTCTGCTTGGCACTGAGTTAACTTGCCTCCTGTACAAATGTCACCAACAGATACCTAGTTTGTTAAATACGTGTAGAAGTTGAACATCTTAGTGAATCAGGGAAGTGTCAGGCAAATTCCAAAACACTGGTGCTGAGCTCTTAGTTTGAAAGTGGGGAGAAACGTTGTGGAGCCTTTCTCAGGTGATTTGTATTCAGTGGATTCTCCCTCAATGTCCTGTTCCATTAATCCTGAGACACTTGTCACCAGTCAGCCAAAGGATTAAGAGAGAAAACTTTGAGTTGCTCAGACTTTCCTAGCCATATGCTTGGCCTTAAAGGATGTGTTGAGTATGAGGTGATTCAAAGTGAAAAGCTCAGCAGCTTTATAATCTCCTGGTCTCTGAAGTCACTTCAGCTATGGATGCCAGAAGCAGAAGCTCCCAGACTGGATCATTGCTCTGTGTATTTGGTACATCTTGCCTCTGCAGCTTTAGGGGTAAAGAGCCAAAACCAAAAGCTCTCAGCTATTTCTTTCCTGTCACAGTGTAAGTACCTGAAAATAATTATATCCCTTTACTGGAAATATTTGGCACCAATGCTATGGCTCCACCATTTAAATTTTCTACAGTTTCATTCCTGACTGCCAGTTCTCTTTTATTACTGCCTTGTTAGCATGAAGAAGTGATGACAATCTTCTGTCCTTGCTGTGGATGCAGCCAAATGGCAGAACATTTGTCTGCAAAACCAACTGAGTAAAAGTCTGAAATAACCAATTAATAACAGCACCTACCTGACATTACCTGGCCATGCAGGCATCACAGGCTCTCAAGGTTTTGTACATTGCGACTAAGGAGATATCTTCTATTTTAACTAAATCCAAATACTGTTTTCCAAAATATCATTTATTTCTTAAGACCTCCCTCTTCATCCCTTTCCAAAATTTCTAGCAGTTCTGCTTTTGTCTTTGGCAGGAGCGTCTGTGCTTAATGGGCCTGTGGACAGAGGACAATCTATGTAATTAAAGGCTGATCTTAAGCCATATTCTCTTACTGGCATCACAGAAACACACAGCAAATACCCTGAAATTTGGATGAGCTTGAATCAAACTCTTGGACAATGCAAGTTTGGATTTTACTTTTTACAGCTGGCCTTTTATCTGTTTATTGTTTTTACTCATAAATTCTAAATTGATCTTGACTTTGGAAAAGTGTCTACTTCATCTTGGATTTTTTTTGTCTATTCAGACTAATCATGAGTGACTGAACATCTCAATTAGCACGGCTATGTGTCTCTGCACTGCCTGAATCCACAGGTAAACAAAAAGCCACAATGCTATTAAAACACTATCATGAAATAAAATGTAGTTTTACCATCAAAAATGACTACTCCCATACCTTTCCCTCCTCTGTGGCTAACTTGCTTTTTTGATCAAAAGCACCTGGATTTGTAATGTGGTCAGGCATCTCAGGCATTTCTTTGTGCTTCTATTTGCTCAGTGTTATCTCATTCTTTATTTTGCTTTACCACAGAAATTAAAAAAACCCCCAAATATTCAAAAGGTGTATGGCTTGCCTTGATGATACCTCTCAATATTTGTTTGCTTTCTTGTTTTTCTGTATCTCCTCTCATGTTCTAGATCCATCCAATTGAAGCTGCATGCCCTTAGGGCAGGGCACACCTCGGTGTGGATGAATTAATGTTTGAACTTTTCTATTCACTGCAGCATGTCAAGCACATCCTCCACGGGCTGGCTGAGACCTGATGAGTAGCAGGAAGGTTATAAAGCACTGTTTGAAATGGGTCTCTGTGTGGTCATTAAAGTGCATTCATTGTCTATCTGCCTATCTCTTACTGTTTTTAACTTCAGTTCTCCTTGACCCAAAATCACACTCTCATTTTCCATCAATTTTCAGTCCTCTTTACCTGGCCAACTTCCTAATTCAATTCTGCAAGAAAATGTTCAGGCACTTTTACATTCCCGTCTTGAATAGAGCCTGGTTCTCTGGAGGGCCAGAGCTGACCCTACCATTTCTTAATTTTATCTGCCTGTGAATGTAAGATAAAATGGATGGATTCTTGTGCTAGTTTCTCTCATTTGTAGTAACTTTGCACAGTGACTGCTTCTATCCTACAGGTATAGGATAGAGCTTTCTTGAAGGCTTTCTTCTGAAAAAGTGAATTAGGCCTGATAACCATAGCCCTTCACATTCCTGCTGTTGGTAAGGTGCTGAGAGCTGACTTGGGAAGCCACTGCCCTGCATCTCTGTGATCAGCATCTGACATGCCAGAGCTTTCTTCCTCCTCTCCAGCATCTATTTTCACATCTTGCTCTGTGTGGGATTTTGGTTATTCTGTTTGTGTTTTCCAGTCATCCCACGCCCTGCTGCATTCCTGCTGCTGTCAGGTGCTTTCCTCCTTTTCCTACATTAATGCCCTGTCTCAAGAGTTTCTTCAAAGCGTTGAAAACTACAGCAGTGAAAA
The DNA here is from genome assembly GCF_035770615.1 of Melospiza melodia melodia. Classification (NCBI taxonomy): domain Eukaryota; kingdom Metazoa; phylum Chordata; class Aves; order Passeriformes; family Passerellidae; genus Melospiza; species Melospiza melodia. The sequence goes on along the minus strand of NC_086204.1, from coordinate 25,311,935 downwards.
CTATTTTCCTGTGTCTCAAAATGCATTTTTGAAATTAAGGATTTTTAAAATGTGAAACAATAGCTGCATTATGCAGAGCAGATCTCTGTTTTAATTTGTGATGAGGAAAAAGGACCCATGGAAAGAGAAGTCCATCTTTGCTACCTGATACTCATTGTTAGCCAGGTCTGCATTTTGATGTTAGCCTACTTAAATGTTATCACTGAAGCCTGTGGGCTTTCAATGTGTTTCCTGGAGCAGGGTGATGTTTTAATTGCCCTTGTGCTTGTCTGATGCTTTGGCCAGGTACTGGCAATGAGAGGAAAGGTCCTGATTTGCCAGTGGTGATGCAGTTGACAGCAGTACAATTCTGGATGTCTGCAGAAGAAGTAAAAATTGGGTTTGCTGCCCTTAGGAGTATAAAAGGAGAAAGCTTGTTTTGAGATAAAACCTTAGGATTTGGCATAGGAAGTTGTCCTAGTTTTACTGCCTGCTAAATGGGCTGCGCTTGACCTGTGTCTCCAGATGCCCTCAGGTACCTGTCTGCCTCTCTAATTGCCACAGTTTTCCATCTAAGAAATATTTTCAAAGTAGTCAGAGCTGCTTTCTGGCCTTATGAGTGTCTCCAGTTTCCCAAGCTGGCATCTGCAGACTTGCTTGCAATGCCATGCTACCACTACCAAGCTGTCCCTGCTCCAGCCAAAACCCCAGAGCTCCCAGACTTGATCTCTGGAATGCAACATAGAAAGGTCTCTCTTGTGGACCACTCCAGAAGGGTGCTCAGAGCACACTGTGCCTGCTGTTCCCTGCTCCAGAAAGAGTCAGGAGAAGTCATGAATAAACACAGAGGTGGGACAAGACGGGTTTTGTGTGTACTGAGACACAGCACCTGCAGCAGCTGACCTGGCTTGGTGTTGAATTCAGAGGGTGGGTGCTGAGTGCATGATCCCAAGGAAGGATGAGGGCAACAGGTCTGTTTAAAACCTCCCAGTGTGAAATACCAAATGACTTACTGGAGCACTTCAGCCCCTCTCCTCTCCTCCTCTCCACCCCTTTCCCAAATCTTTGGCACCCCAGGCATTGCAGGGACAGCTGGAGCGCCCAGTGTGGCACTGGAGTGTCTGAGCAGCAGCCCCAAGGTCCAGAAATACAGCCCTGGGTGGGAGCTGGGTCTCTTCTGAGGATGAGGGGGATGAGGATACTAATCCTGTGTTGCATCAAATCTGCAGAATTGCTTGTGGATTTTCAGCACAAAATGTGAGGGGTTTGTGTTGTACTGGGTGGAGCAGCCTCACACAGCAGCCAAATGTTCCCTGTGGCTTTCAAGCTCAAAAAATTGTCGGTGCTAGCAGATATAATTCTAGACACTCATGTCTGCCAGAAAGCATAGAGAGGAGATGAACTGCTAAATGGGAAAGAATGGGTTTATTTCTGCTTATTTCAACAGAATTGCCTTTTCTGCCATCAACTGAGGAAGAAGTCAGAGCCATTAGATTTTATTTGTAAGGAAAGACTGTAATTTGAGTATTTTATAATTTGAACCAGTAGATGTCAGCAATTCCTTTTGAAATGGGCCTGGAAATGCAGCAATAAATGAACTGACTTGTTCACATCCAAACTTATGTGTGATATAAAAACCTTTGCCAAAAAAATCACGAACTGTATAAAATATAGCCAACAGATGAGAATGGACAATGTCCCCCAAGTTCTTGGTGAGAGTGGAGTGAAAAAAAGCTGGAAGTCACGGTTTTGGTAGTAATAATAAAATATTAAATTTGGTCTATTTTAAATGTGTAATCTTGTATTATTGGGCCACTCCATGACATGCCTTTCACATTTGTGGAAGCCTGCTGTATCCTTTAAAATGTGAGGGATGTAAATAATGTTTTTTTAATTTCTTTTTTAGCTTAGGTGGTCCAGGAATACAGATTTACAACTGATCAAAGAGGTTATTAGTGTTTGACTGTAGCTGGGCATATATTGTTTCAAGTGCTCATGTATAAGGTAAAAGACTGCACATGTTCTCCTACCAATTTGATTTTTCATCTGTTACTGGGTGCGTGCTTTTTAGAGGCATAAAGATTGCATAAAATGGTTTTAATCTACTAGTCTGCAAATTGAGCAGTATCACTGAAATCTGAATTGGTAGCCACTGTAAAAGTCCTCCAGTGGTATCAAAATAAAACACATAATGTCCTTATTGCCAGTTTTTGTTCTGTGACGCTAGCGAGGCTAAAATTCGTGTCCTTACAGCAGTCCACTGCTTTGACCTTGAGCCAATATCAAAAGTGTTTGCAGAAGCATCTGAAGACGATTCATTCGTTTGAGCTCCAGAGACAGCAGGGGGAGCTCACAGCCGTGTGCTTCAGCCCGGCAGATTCTGGTTATTAAAGACATTTTGAACTAGGCCATTTTATTTACACACATGCACACACTCACCCTCTTAGAAATGTGTATGGGATTCCTGGAGTTTATGATCTGTACCTTGTCAGGCTCTTTGAAAAGTCTCACCCTCATATCCTCGTGCAGACATTCCATAAACAGAGGGGTGAAATGAAAAAAATCCCGAAACAATCCCAAAATATGATTTTCTATTGCTTCTGATCTCAAAGCAAAGACAGGGAACTACTGTGCCCCTACATCCTGTGGTCAGGATGCTCAGTTAAGAGATGCAGTGTGTTACCCTGGACCTCTAAGGAAGCTGGATGCTTTGGGAGTCTGGTCATTAAGAAAGACATTTAAATCAGGCTGTTGTCAATATTTTAGCATGAGATTAGTGAATTTAATTTCATTCTTAATTTGATTGTGGAAAGGTACATTCTGATTTATCTGACTGCATGCATGCTAAGCTGCTTCCTTTTTGTTTCATGTGAATAAAAATTAGACTTTTACTGCAGGTCCACAATATTTTCTGGAAGGTCATTTGGGTGAATTAGTGCAAGTCACACAGAGTCTGAGATCTTTTCTTCTGCTACAGCCTTGTGTTAAATGGCTGTGTATTGTTATATTGAGCATATACATCTGGTATTTAGAGGATTATTAAGAGAAATACAATTTCTTCATAGAGATCTTGAGCCACCTTAGGTAAAAAAGCATTTTTGCTTTGTTCTGGCAGGGGACAGCAAAGTGACTTGCCCAAGGTCACAAAGAGACATTGCTGGGAATGGACACCCCATCTCCTCAGGTTTTTCTCTGGGGCTCATCTATAGTTCCATGTCATTGCCTTGGGCAAACAAAGAGATTTTCTATTTTCTTATGGTCTTTAAGCTTTCAGCTGTTTCTTAAAGCACCATGCACTGTTTCCTGAGATGCAGTTTCATTGTAACTGAGAATGTTTTAACCTGTTGATTGTATTGATTTTTGATGTGGAAATAGGAGGCCGCTCCATTTCAAACTAAATTTCAAGGGCATGAAGATTGTTAGAATGGAAAAGCCACTTAGCTCAACAGAGTTGTTTCTTTTATTTTTATCTTAGTCAGGTATAGAAAGTGTCGGAGAGGTCCTAGCCCTATTTTCTCTGTTCTGGGTGGAATCACAATTGCTTTAGATGCTGGCAGAATTGGGATGAGAAAGCAAAGCTGCGTGAGGAGATGTGTGTGCTGTGCTTGTGCTGGGGATATCTGAGGACATGGCATGTGCCTGCAGTGTCCCTCCCTTTGTGCTGTCCTACCTGGGTGCTGCTGTGAGAGGCTCCTCTCTCAGCCACAGACAAATGGGGTCTGTCCACCTGAGGGTCCAGCTGCCAGCCTGGAAAGCAGCAGCATCCTTAGGTGATTTGTATTCTGCTCTCTCAATGCATTTCTGTCTCCTGTCTCCCAACACACTTTTCTTTTCATTTTTTTTTTTCTTATTTAATTGCATCCCCAAGCTAGGATTACAGCTTTTAGGAATTGTCCCTAAGTCCTTTCCTTTGGCTGCATGCTGCATAATTTTTCCATTTAATATGGATTTCTAGCTTTGGTCAATTGCTCCTGGTCCCATAACTTCATAGCAATCTGCATTTGATTCACATTTCCATTTTCAGGCCCAGCCATCTCTCTCAGAAAGTCATTCCCTGAGCCAGCACTCACTGGACTCTGTGGCAATATTCCCATTGTTCAGAGGGAATCTGAGAGCTGGAGCTAAGGATGAAACCCCTAGTCAGCAGCACAGGTTAGTGAAATAGATTCCTGCAGAACGTGGGGATGTGGGTGGAGGAAAGAACACTTTGTTTCTGGGCATTTCTGTATCAGAGTTTGTGATTTCTGGAAGAAGCTGCAACTCTTTTATTCCTTGCCCCTCAGCGGTCCCGAGGCTTTTGCAGTTGCCTGTGTGTACATCCCTTTTTGAAGCCCACAGGGAGAGCCCATGAAACAGAGGTGTTTCCTGCATTCTCCCTGGTTATTGTGGCATTTTGCTGTGCCCCAGGAGTTCTCCACCTGTGGAGTGCAGCTCCAGGTTGGTGAAGAGATGAACCCTGGAGGCAGAGGGTTTCCAGCTGGTAACTGGCAGCAGGTCCCGTCCATCTCCAGCTGCTTCCAGCAACCTCAGCTCTGCCCATGTGAGAAAGGCAAAGCCTTATTTTATGATTCTTAGGGTATTGAGAGTACAGGAGTGATGGGAGAAAGAGCACCTGTAGCTAGTATAGGCATACCTCCCAACATAAAAAAATACTTTAATTTTAATATTTACCCTGTGGCATTTTGAAATACAGAGTAAACCCCCCATGTTCTGTGTGTACTATCCTCCCTCTGCCTCCCCATCAGCAAATTTTAAACCCCCGAGTCCCTGGCAGCTGCAGCCTGACAAAATGAGGCTGTTTAGGGCAGCTCCCTCTTTGGCACAGGCTGGAATGAAATGAAATTGGGGAAGGCATCAAATTAAAAAGGGCTCGTTCAAAAGCGAGCGCTGATTACCCACTTCCATAAATACATTGGAGCACAAGAAATTTATTGCACTGGGACATACATGCAAGCTGCTTTTTGGAAGGATACAAGTACACCCTGGATAATAAACTTTTGTGCCTTGACTGGTGGACAATCTGTCTACAGTTCAACTGAAAAGCAACCTATGATGGATTTTTCCATAGGATGGATGTCCGAGCTTAGTTTTCATTCTATCCATGGTGGTTAAGAAAATTCAGAAAGTTCAAGAGAGCTTGACAGAAGGAATATACTGTATAATGCATAATCATGGTGCTCTTCAACAAATAAGAAGTATAAAGGTCATTGGTCTGGGTGCTAAATCACAGAGCAAACTGAATTTTCATAAACAGTATAATGAGTCAAAAAATATAACAATGCAGAACTGAAATACTTGACATAAAAATTTCCTCTTGACTGTAGTACTGTTATACCAAGGGAATAGGTGTCTATAAAACTAAGACATTCCAAACCTGTTTATAGAAAACTGCTTCTGGTGCTAGGACTGATGACATGAGGGCAGTCTGGGGTTCTAAGCAAAGATACCAAGATCTTGGCAAGACAAAACCCCAGTGGGAGAAGTCTGTGTACTTTGTGTGTGTGTGGTTTTTAAATTTTCCCCAAAAGTGACACTGCTTTTTATGAATGTACCAAGCAGAATTTGACTACAGCAGGAAATTAAAGAAGTTATCTCTGAATACTACATATGAAATATTGTAAAGAAAGGAAGCAAACAGAAGCTAAGTAACAGTGAGACATTGAGCTTTCTAATATCACAGAGAAGATGTTATTTAAAAAAACCCACCAAAATCTTACACAAGTCTATGAAAGACCCCATTGTAGTCTGAAAATTTGTGATTTAATTGCTTCCAGAGCAGGACTAAAATCCCCAAACTTAGGCTTACCCTATCATATTTTTATCTGGTTAGTTGATGGAAAGAACACTAAAATCTGTTTTCTAAGTAATACACTGCATTTCTTTTCATACTTTAAAAAAATTATATGGAAAGTATCAAGACAGGAATGATAATTTATATTGTGTCTGCAAATTTTGTGTAATCTGTATGGGCTTGCTGTACATTGGTAACAGAGATTTGTGAATGACGGCAAAAATGGCTGAAAATTAAGGACAAAGTCACCAGGCAGGGACAGAGCTGGGAACAGGACAAGGGGAATGGCCAAGTCCTTTCACACTTGGAACAAACTGTTCCACTTAAAAGTAAGGGAAAAATAAGACATTTAAGTGAATTACTGGGTGTATTATAGGTTCTTTAGAGCAAGCTGGTAACAGCAGAAAAAATTGTTTTGCCTATTCCCTGTGTGAAGAGGTTTTACCTGGTAGCATCCTCTTGGATTTAATCTCTCTCTCACTGCTGCATTGGGAAGCAAGGGGGGGAATGATGCAAGGATTTGTCTGGTAGCTGCCGTCACCATGAAATAAAATTCACTTATTCAGAGGAGCAGGTATCTTTGGAAAGTTCTGTTGAAGTACAGAAGCAGAAAAAATACATTTCTGCCTGATTCAAGGATGTTAGCTGATATTTATTAATGGCTTAAAAATTTCCTTCTTCCTCTGAGTGATTTAAAATATTTGCACAATTGAAGTTTTAAAATTTGTTCTGAATCTTCTGCAAATTATGACTCCATCAGCAAATTTGTTTTCAATTTGACCTGTAATCTCAGGTATCACTGCACTGATTCATGTTCTGCATCCAAGCAAGAAGACAAACTCTGGCTCCTTATTTTTCATTGACATTGTTTAAATGTAATAATTTCCAGCAGCCTGGTGCTACTGTTTGTAATACTGAATGATATTTGAAAGATAATTCAGCTGAGTATCTCACATCCTGCTAGAACCCACGTGAATTAAACAATTTCACACTGTAGCCCAAAGAAACTTAATATTGACATGATGGTCTATACAAAAATCCAAGAGAAAACTGAATCTTCCTGTAGATGTAAATATCCATGGTAGGCAGATAGTGAAACCATGGCATATAGTGGTTATTTGTTTATGATCACATTAAATTAGCCCCAAGGGCCAGAAAAGAGCCCCAATCCCTTAATGCTTCCTCAAATAATTGATACATGTAGATTTTTTAAGAGTTTGTGTTGGCAAATGACCATTCCCAAACTCGCCATGGATTAATCACTGAACTTGGAGACTGGAATTCAGTGTTTTATTCCTCATTATGCCTTTGGCAGCCTGTTTGGCATGTGGCAGAGCACTTTAGTCCTCTAGCAGTCATTTTTTTTCTGACTGTAACAAACTGCAGTTAATAACGGTTACTCAGTGTCTTGACATGTTTGAATTACACGGAAAAAAATCTGAAAGAAATACCAGTTGGTGTTGCTAATTGTTAGGCTTTTATTTTAATTATTGTTTGGATATTGGTAGAAAGTACTTCAAGCTAGAGGAAAAAACCCTTCTGTTGGCAGAATGAAGCAAATGGAAAATGTGACAGATTAAAAGGTGCATTGCTAACAAGGTGTGGTAGCTTGAAGACAGCACATTAGTGCTGCTTAGAAAGGATGTTAAGGTATGTCTATATAGGAGACAACAGTACAGAAACATTTGATTTAATATCATTTACATACAATCTTCCATTTAAATAATAATGAGACTAAAGCAGGAAAAAATACAGATTTCCTGAGTTTCCTTATATCTGCAAGGAAACCTGGGCAATGGTAAGAGCTACAAGCTGCAAAAACTGTTGTGTAGTATCAGTTATATCATATAATATTCAAGAGATTAGAGAACAGAGAAAAATGATTCCTTGCTGAAGGGTAAATAGACTTTTGATCTGCCAGAGAGTGCTTGAGCAGCTTTCTAGCCTTAGGAAATGACCCCTGATAGGTGAAATAATTTTTTTTTAAACCCATTCCCACATGATGGACTGTGCCCTGTGTATGATCTATTGTATTAGTGATTAAACTCATCAGCATTCTGACACTTCTGGAAGAAGCAGGAGAATAGGACCTGGGAATTGAACTGGAATATTCAGGTCACTTCAACAGCCTGCTAGGACCTACACAGTGAGGCTGCTATTTATGAGTACTTGTTTGTGTTGCTATTTATGGCTATTTGTTTCATGAGTTCTGGTACAGGTAGTGATTTCATTGCATGAAAGAAAAATCACGTGTAAAAGTTCATTAATCCAGGGAAATTTGCATGGCCAAATCTCATTTGATTTGAATGTAGATTGTTGGTACATAGGCTTATTTAAGGCACTGCATTGATCAAGGGACACAGGACTTTGAAAAATTAAAAATATATTCACTCATATGCAGCAACCAATGTGTTGCAATGATGATGCAAATTGTAGTGTCTTTTGCCAAAGTAGTTTCTAGGTGAAAAAGAAGGTTTTTCTCACCTTTGTAGAGAAATTTGCCTTTTTTTTCCTTGCTTGATGGTGATGCCTGTACACTGGAGAGGATGCTGAGGGCACTGGGGAAGTTTTACCAGAGGAATTTGTTCAGTCAGAGGGCAGAGCACCAGTGGACTTATTGATTTCTACAGTGAGCATAAACAGAAATGAACCCCTGACTGTAATTTGAGAGTGATGTTTAATGTTTCTGGTGATGGTGTGAGACTGGACTCACCAATTCTGTAATTGTGTGACTCTGGCTTGTTCCTATATTATTTTCCAAATGTTCTTTAAGGATAACTGGGGTAACTCGCCACATCTCTGTTCTGCTGGAAGCTTCTGTGAAATACTTTCTTGGTGAAAGTTTGAAGTTCCTTATCTATTCTGCCATTGTCTAGAGTGCTGACTGTATCTAGGACAGTGTACAGATCTAAAATAAAACCTCAGAAAAGAGGAAGATTCAATGCTTCAGTGAGAGGAGCCTTTCTTAGTGAGGAGAGTGAGGGACAGATAGCCAAAAAGAGCAGTAGCAAAGAGAAGGCAGGAAAAACAGTCAGATATGGAACATTGGAGTAGAAAAGTCTCAGTCTGAACTTTGAAGATGGTCAAAGAAGGGGCTTTGCTGAACACATGGAATTTCATAGTCAGGACCTCAACTGAAAAGTCCCTGCTCTCAGCTTTGCCTTAACCAGTCTGAATATTCTTTTACACAATTAGCAAGATAGAAACACATCTGGAGAGATGACAGCAGTGACCTGTGTCTGGTATTTGATACTGGGGTCCAGTGCTAGGATGAATGTCTGCCTGAGTTATCAGCCCCAGAAGTTTGGACTTTCTGAAAACAGCTTTAACTTGCCATTTGGTCTTTTATCTACACATTTCTGCGTGTACATATGTATTTAGCTATGGATGCATACTAGTTCACCAAAATATGCATCCATCCAACGTGGGCATTGTGCTTTCCTTGTGGTTGTGGATTTCCCCCTCACCTCTTTGCACCATTTAATGTAGAAAACTGCTTTGAGGCTGAATTCACCTTGCTCATGAAAGATTCCTCTTCTTGTTGCTCTTTGTGCTTTGGAGGGGAGTTCACTGGACAGGTTTTACTTGACCTACTTCCCATGACAATTAATGTATTTTATAAATGACACAATGTAATGTAGTTTAAGCAAATTTATATTAAAATATACCAGTGGGGGGAAAAATGGGGAAAATAATCTGTGTGCTGTACAATCCAAAGTGAACCCCCCTCTATTTGAAATGCCTTTGATGTGGTGGATGGTAGTGTTTCAAAGGCAGTAGTTGTTAGCAAAAGGGAAGAAAAGCAACAGTGAATTAAAGATTTGAAGAGATAAAAATGGTAATTTATAGGTGAGAAAGACTGATTAGAGATGTTGTTACTTTTTAGTTAATGAAATGACCTATCTAGTCAAATTGGATAATTCCCATAGTGAGATATTTTTTCTTTATTGTCAGTTTAGCAGAATCTCTCTCTTTCCTTAGTGAAAACGAAATGGCAATTTTAGCATTCTTAATTGGTTTGGTTCTTTTCCATGGTAGCAAGTGAACTGAAAAAATACTGCTTATGAACAGGTTATGAACCTCAGTCTAAAGCCTGTGCGATGTCGACATCAAATAAAAGGTGGCTAATGAAACAGTCTTCAGTTTCTAATTTCACAGAGGGCTGAGGTTGCTTTAAGGTGTAGTTCCTGCATGGGATTCATGCAGTGAATGAATATTAGCAATGAGAAGCAGAGATAATTTGTGGTTGAATGGTGTGTCTGCACTCAGAGTGGCACAATGTATAGCCAAAACTATATATTATACCAAATACCATTGAAAGCAATTGTAAAAGTGTAGAGAAACGTTAAAAATTACTTCTTTTAAATAATCTTTTTGTTCCCAGATAAATCTGCAGGTGAATTAAAGCTAAAGTATAGCACACTTGCAGTGATTCATAAGAAAGGTATGCATTTGAGAGGAAGAGAAAATATTAACAGCAAGTTTTTCATATAGTGACTTTACCTGTGGTCAGAGAGGTGAATTAAGTAATTTTGTTGCAGATGTCCAAGTGGATATTACTGAAGAACAGATAGGTCTGTCTAAAATAAAAGCTAAGATTTTTGCAGCCCAACTGTTCATCTTGGTAACAAGTACTGGTGTCTTTGGTCAGACTTCTGTGAGTTTTTCTTTCTCGCTGTTTTGGCACGTAGCTCATTTCTCTCTGATGTATTAAAAAATTCATAGCAGAAATTATCTCCTCCATCATCTGGAATACTTTGCTCCTGATGGGCTTTTCCTCTCTGCATGTGATACTGAAGTTTAAAGCTTTTATGTTTCTTGTCACACCTGGTATCTCTGCCTCTGTCCATTATGCCATTCTTTTAAATTCATATAATGGTCTCATAGCTTTGTATTCCAATTTTCTTCCTTCTCCCCTCCCCACACTTCATTTATTACAACCCTTTCAGTGGATTCCTCATCTCATCCAAGAATATGGCATTGCTTGCAACCAGGTTGCTCCATGCACTTCCTTTTCTAAGGAATTTTACAAAGGTAAACAAAGGATTAAACAATTACATCCAAATACAGAAATTGATTCTGGAAACTCAGAAGGGCAACATATTTTTTTGGTGCACACGTGTAAGTGATGTTCTCTGGGTCATGATTTTTATTTTAAGATTTTTTTTTCTTTCTTTGGAAAGAGCACATTTGAATTTGAGGTGCTTTTGTCACATAATGTTTTCTCCCAATGGTTTGTTCTCAAAACTACTCAATTCACTGTAATTGAGAGTTCTCCACAGCACATTTTGTAGGGAGCTATCTTGTGGATTCTGAAAAATGAATTGAGTTTCTGTCAACAGAAGGAATAAATGTGCATCTGTGCAGGTAGCCCTGCATTGCTGCATCGTCATGAGCCATTATGGCAATGCTGATCTGGTAAACTTGAGAGAAAGAGCTGTCACCAGGAGCTGCAGAAAATCAGACAGAGAGCAAGCAGTCACCAGCCATCTATTGTCTGTGGTGCTGTGACAGGCTGGCACATTTAGACTGTGGAAGGAAACTACACTTTCCTAACCTTCACTTTTCTAACCTGCACTTATCTAACCCCCAGGTGCAGGTAGGGCAGCTAAAAAGGCAGATTGTTTCTTTCCCTAGGGTAGTGTCAGCTACATATGCCTGGTTCTGCCAGTCCCTCACTATAATACTCAGCAATGCTGTTTCTTTATCCTTTTTGTTTTGATAAAAAAGGAATAGATTGATAATACTGTTTATTTTGAAATGTGTTCCTTGCAGTATTAAAGAAGATTAATTCTACCTTCTTGTTGCCTCAAATACTCATATAGCCATGGGAACTGAAAAGAAAATACCATTTGCATCAATCGGAATTTTTGTAAATGGATTTGTTTTTCATGTTATGATTTGGCAGAGAGGTGTTGTCAAGATATCTGATTTATGTGTTTTAGTAACCTAGGGAAGGCTCATCACTTCCCTAATTTAACCAGCTGAGAAAAAGTTGATCTGTTTGCTGAAGAGTAGGGGGTTATTTGCAGGTTGGTTTTATTTTATTTTATTTTTTGGCATGCATATCTGAAAGCACTGCAGCTTTTATAGGTACTGGCTGATAAAGTGTCCTGCACAGTGTAGTATTAACAGAGAAGAAAGGAACTCACACATCCTTTAAAATACAATTGTTCTTGCTCTTCATTCTGAGTCTCTCTTGACTGTACATATAAGTGAGGGTAGCTCAGGACCTTTCCTATAAAGAGGTTTTAAATGATGGATGTTAAAAATAACCCTTTTGTAGATACTGTGCTGAAATTCCTACAGATAATTCTTTTACTTTTATTCCTTTTTTTTTTTTTTTTTTTTTTTTTTTTTTTACATGAGAAATCACATTAAAATCTATTAAAATGTGTTCAAGGGTCTCTTTGTGCTGTCAGATACTACATCAGCCCCCAGCTCAGACAGAGAATCAAGAGCTGTTCTTGGTCTGCTGCAAATCATACAAGGCAAGACAGACTTGGAGCACAAAAAAATACATTCTCTTTCTGTCTGTTCAGTGTAACTCCTGACTTCAGGTTCCACTGTGGATCCTAGTAAATAACCCAAGTATTTTTTCATTGCTTAACTTGCCAGAAGTGTAAAAGTATTTGAAAAAAAATATTTGAAAATGTACCTGTGTGTTTTTTCATGTCTGAGAAGTGCAGTTTTTAGAAGCCTTGAGGAAATCATGCAAATCTGCATAATATGTGTAAAAATGTCTTCTATCTCAGGGCCAAACTGAGACCCACAAAATAAATGACTTTCAGAGTCATGCTGTGACTGGCAAATAAAGTTTTTGGAAAGCCTTGATTACTACTTAGTTGTTTGGTTGGGGTTTTTTAAATGGAAAAACCTAGTAAATGGAGCTCAGCATATTAAAAACGGAGCACCTTGGGTTGCTCTAATCAAAAATATTTCCTCTGTCTCTTCAGTGTATAACACTTCTGGCATGTCTCTTTCTCCTGCTCTTCTTGTGTTCTTTTAGATTAGCTGTTCATTTGGGAAATGGTGCTTCTACCTGTGTTTGAACAGCAGCTAAAGCAGAGCCAGGATCCTGCGCATGGCATTGATGGATTGGTGCAATGGAAAATCTCACAAAGGTGATAACAGCAGCTCAGGGATTTCTCCTGTGATATTCTTGCAGTCTTCTCTCTAGTTTTGATTTACAGGGGCAAACTATTGCCTGATTGCAGTTTGGTGGGTTTGGGGACTCAGTGCTGGGACCAGCAGGGGTTGTGGTGCCAGGGCAGGGGACACCAGTACTGTCCCCAGGCACCATTTGCCTGCACTAAATTTGCTGCTGAAAGAATGAACCCATTATTGATCTGTGTGGATCTTCTCTGCATCCAAGGAATGTTCCTTGCAGCCTCCTCACAGTGGTAATGATTGGTGGTGAGGGGCAAAGAGAGAGCAGTGTGAAGGATGCCTGAGCCTCAGAAGAACCCAACTGCATCCACATTAGTTTTCCTACTGTTGTCTTGCCTGACCTGCAGGCCCATTATGGTAGTGACTGATGTCTGTGAACTTAGATTTTTAGCTAAGTCATGGTGTCTGTTCAGTGTGAAGGATTAAGTCATGACCTTCACAGGTAGCAGGGCCTCTAGTTTACACTGCCTCTACCCTGGCTGCATTGTCAGGCATCTCAGTCAGGCAGGGCTCACTTCAAAACACAATAAATAATAGCTTTGTGATATTTGTCTTGAATAATATTATATAAAATGTTTTGGGTTTTTTATGGTTTTTGGGAAAAAACCCAAGCAAATCCAAAGCAAGCCCCCAAACCTCAGCAACACACAGCAATAGGTCAACAAAAATAATGATTAAAACTCCACGGGAAAAAAGCAGTTAGGATGTGACCTTGTTGCCTTTGACATTTCTGTTGAGCAGTGTGTCATTTATATAGAGAGATGACAATTACCCTGACTTAAATAGCTTGGATGCTACTGTGAGGAGGTTTGGTCAGTCATGTTCCAAAGTATAGAAAATACTGGTTTTTTTAAAATGTGCAACTTTCTATTTGAATATATATTTTTTTTGGCTTGGATGAGAAGAGGATTGGTATGAATATTTATAACAAATCACTCCTATCAGAGGACACATTAAGTCTTGCAGCATAACAAAACTGAATTACCATGAAATAAACTTTCTTAATTAAACCAATTAAATTTCTTCCCAGCATGTAATTTAGAAACTCTGATAAACCCTGGTTGAAAAGGTTTGTTCTAGCCTTAAGCTGGCCTAAGAAAGAGTGAACATCTGGCCTGTATATGAAAGGCCTATTTAGGCCTTAGGCAGTGAGCAAAACATGAGCTGCTGTCCACGGCACTGAACACTTTGCGTGGCCCCAGGGCTTTGCTAAAGGACAGTGCTATCATTAGGGCACAATCAGGTTCATGGAATATGCTGTAACTCAGATAAGTGAGCCCTCAGACTTCTGCCACAGCTCTTGTAGCTGAACGAGAAGTATTTCTGCTTTTTCACATTTTTGTTGTAGTTCTACCAAAACAGATGTGCCTTTTTTTTTTTTTTTTAATTGAATTTGCACTTTCTAAATGTTGATATGGGCAAGCAGCCTGAGTTAGAAGAAGGAAAAGAAAAGACAATCAGAGAAAGCAAAGCCCTTTAGAAAGGAATTATCACAAAGGAATTATTACCCCTAGTTCACAATTTCTTGCTTGTTTGGGAACAACTTTTTGTCAAGAGAGAGGAGGAAACTTTGAGGTACATGCAGGGACACTTGAAAAATATGCTGTCATCTAAGATTGAAACATAATGTGACAACCAGTATCCTGCTGCCTTAGGAAGAAGCTGAATGTCTTCAATGAGGAGATGCAGTGCCTCAAAAAAGGAATGCTTGTACATGGCAAACACAGTGTTCACAATTTATTCTCAGAAGAGCCACATACATGTGCACAAAACCTTGTGGTAAGCGAGAGAAGCAGCTCTTACAGCAGGCTGGAGCCTTGCTCATTAGGATGCAATAGTGCTGGGGAAAAAGTCTGTCAGCATGCCAGGAACATTTCAGAAGAGAACTGCTACAACGGTCGGCTCTTCCCTAATCACGAGACGGAAGGGTGAAAATCCTTCTCCCGGTAAATCCGTGCTACATTTGATGAGGAAAGAGGCTGGTTTCTATAAACTCACCTTCTGCTGTTCTTAGAGCCATGGAGGTATTGAAATGCAAAATGCCTGGCACTGCCAAGGCTGATGAATGATTTACAAGTATCTTTCATTAATTTCCATCTCCCGGCTTACACTGAGAAATACCGTCTCTCTCACTGTTTCTCAGGATGGGGAAATCATCCTCTTGCTCAGAAACAAACACAGGCATTTTGAAGAAAATAAGAAATAAATCTTAACAACTCTACTGTTGTCTATTTCAGCTTGTTAAGTTTAGCAAATGCCTGAGACAAAATACAGTTGCATAGTCCAAAACTATTCCTGATGTAACTTGACATGTCTTAATATAAAAAGATTTTGTGTTTTAACACTCTATCTTTTCCTCATGAAATATTGTCAATGATTTTACTCAGCAAAACCAAGGTCAATTCTTTGTTGTGGGTTTTTTTTTCCTTTTTTAAGAAAGGCTAGTCCTGCTTTGAAGCAAGCTGAAGTAAATACATCACAAACCATTCTGTAGTTTATGGATTCCTGTGCAGTTGTATTTGAAAGCCTTGTATTTATTACTGGTTGGGTCATAATGCTGCTTAAACATTATGGAAGAGGTGGTTTCTCATGGAAAGAAAAAATCCAACATGTACTTTGTTTCACTGACCGAATTATTGCAGGAAACCTCATGGATCATAAAATAATTGTATACTGTCTAATTAAGTCAGCTTTATTAGTTATGGTGGCTTTTGATTCCCCCTTCTGATCTTTCTTTTTCCTTAAGGCTGTTGTGAAACACCTTCCATAGAGGAGCTAAGGTGCATGCAGACATCTTGAAATAGAGGCAGATACCTGAAATTACAGTAATTGTAATTTCTATGAAAGATATCTTGAAGAGCACAGGAAATACATATAAAAAGGGGGGAATGGTGAAAGGGGGCTATGCAGGTAATACTTACAGATGCACAGTAACATGATCTAAGCCTCCAGTGCTCCTTGTCCATGTTGGATGCTCCTGACAATTCTCTCTACCCCTTCTGCCCACTGCCTTGGGTGTCTCTTTGCTTCCCCTCATTTCTGGCTGCTGCTGACTTCTGTGCCCATCATCTGGAAATGTGTCCTCAACCATTCTCTTGAAATGCTTTCACACATCTCGGACCTTTCTATGGCTCCAGTACTGTCTCCTCCTAGCCTGTACAGAGCTACCATGCAGGAAACAATTATTATTCCAGTCATGTGGAAATGGGGGAGTTCAGACAGAGGGAACAGGTGAATCCTCTGACATACCCAATAGCCTAAGTCCCACCAAGGTGTGTTTTGAGAAGGCCACAGCACAGTCAGGAGCTGTTGTGAGTTTTTCTCCTGCAGTTTCATCCTGGCTCAGGGTTGAGTTCTGGTGGGCTTTTACCAAGTCTCAAGCAATGGTTTATTGGCCAGATTGCCATCTCCAGCCTTCTTGATCTTTCTTCTTATTTCTTAAGTCTTCTCAACATTCCAACTTCCCTTGGCACTTACTCCATGCTTTCCCCATCCCTACTTAGCAACTCATTTCTTCCTCAGTTCCCCCCTTTTCCTGTTTTTCTGTTTTATTTATTTTACCATTTTAAAATTTTGCCTGCTTTGTCTCCAGCTGATGTTGTCCAGTTGTATAATTTCACCTGCTATCCTTGCCCAGCTGAGACACAGCTCTATTTCTCTGCTCCTGACTGCTCTGCATCCAATTCCATCTCCTTGTTTCTCTCTCTGACAATTGCTTCTGGGTATCATGCCATCAGCTTAGACTTAATTGTGTGCCTTTCTTTCTCCATCTTCTCCTTGCACATCGACAATGACAATATTGGCACCATCACGGTGACTTACAACCTGAGGCAGGTTGTTTTTTTAGATTGTTTTCTTCCTTGCTGCAGTAGACAAGTCCTGTATAAAAACATTTACAATTAACAATTGAATACATGAAACTGTGTGAAAAGAGGAGTGAAGTGACGTGGTGTAACAGAGAATAGTGCTGTCATGCCACTTAAATTCAGGAGATTATGCCTATGGCAGATGTGGTCAAAGAATTGAAAATGTGTTAAGTATGAGGACTTCAGATACTGACATTATTTAATTTAAGACTTTGGGAGGAAGAAATCAAATGGTTTGATGTTGCACACAGTGTTGCTCTAAATTAAGAAACATGTAATAATAGAAGAACAGGTATGAATTTGATTCCAGTAGTTCTTGTCCTTGCTAATTAATTCTGAGCATTACATTAGAAGGGTTGTTTTGTTTGATTTTTCTAGAATTGATCTTAATTTTTTTGAACACAAGCTAATTTCAAATAACTTAAGTTCTAAGCTGTACTTCTGAACATACTAGTCCATCCTCAATGAGCTGGGTGTGTGTTGATAACAAGAGCTGAATTTGTCTTGACATCTTGTTTGGAATATTTCTAATCAAATATTAACATTAGCATTGCTACATGTCTCTGTTATTTCCTTTATCTTTTCACTTAGTCCCACAAGTCTTCTCTAGATAAGAATAACACTAATGCATTACTTAAGAGGGTTTTTTTCTTTTTATTTTTTCTTGGAAAGCTTAAATAATATAGAGCCCAGTCTGAGCATACTCCTGTGGAAGAAACATCCTTAAAATGCTCCCAAAAGAGACAGACCCCATGGAGGCTGACTTCACTGGATTACGTATTTGTGTGTCAGCAGTGATACAGGAAGGACTCAGCACTGACAAATAACTTTAACACATACAGCTAAATCACTGTTTTATTGGGATTATGTGACAAAATTGAAAGTAAAGCAGAATGTTTGATGTTGCCATAAATCTTTAATGAATGCTCCATGTTTTTTGTGATGTGTCAGACAGCCAAATGCAGGCCTCCTTTCCTTATACTAATAAGGAAGCAGAGATGAATCTCGCATTTAAACTGTGGGCAAAAAAGAGAAAAAAAAATCAGAGTTAAATTTGTGTTTCATGGACAGGGAGAGGGCTACAGTGCAGAGGGAGGCTGTGAGGGTAACAGGGTTTCAGAGCTGTCTGGGGCCTGTGGCTGCAGCCTGAGCCCAAGGTGTGTGTGCTGAGCAGCACAGGCCTGCGTGCCTTCCCCGCTGCCCTCGCCTCCACCGGGAGGGTTGTGTGCGAGACAGGAGAGCAAAACATTCCTCGTGTCCTCAGACTCTCCCTTCGTCCTCATTTGAATGGATGCACTGGTTAATTATTTACTGTTTGCCTGCCTGCATTTGGAGTGTGCGGGCCTGGCTCTGCTTTCCCTCTGTGCCGCGCCCGATCCCGTGTTCTGCCTCCTGCAGGAGCCCTGCTCAGGATCTGTGGCATCCTGGGGGCTCAGCTGGTAAATCTGGCCCTGTGCTGGTGGTTGTGCTGGAGTACAACAGGAACCTGCAGCCTGGTGTGGTCTGTGTAATTTATGGCTGAAATGTCTCAGATATTTATGCCGACAAGGGAAATGCTCGATGTTTCCTGCTAATGTGCTGGCCCACTCCTCTGGTCCACTAATTCTAGATGTGTGTTTGGCCTGCTGGGAGTTGATCTCAGTGATCTTCATGGGTGCCTTCCAATTTGAGGTGTTCTGTGATCTCTCTCCTTTCCCATTTCTGCCATCCACCCTGTCACTCACAGCTGCCAAGGCTCCTTTACCTCTGCTGCCCCATTTATTTAACAGTGAGAGTAAGTGCATGCCTGCAAGAGTTTGCCCGGAAATAAAAGAGACTCTCTGATTATAAGAATTGGTGCTCTTCTGAAAGGGATGAGATCATCCAACCTCACATGACCAGGTATGACCCAGAAGCCGCTAAGTGGAATCCTCTGGCCCACATTGTGTAGGAAACTGGACTGAGGAGCAGATGTGGTCCTTGCATCCTCTAAAAACGTCTCACTCTTCTCCTCAAATGTAACAATTTTCGTTCTCTGTTTTTAGAAGCTGTGTATTTCTCCCGCCTTGCATTTTTCCAATTATTTAATTAATGCATTAATCTCAAACACCCTTTGTAAAATTATTGATTTGAAACATCTTTCCAATATAGACTGTAATTATTTAAAAAAATTTTTGGTCATACAAAAGATGTTGTCTTGCATTGTTCTAGCAACATAGAAAAAGAGTGGGTTGAATTGATGAGGCAGTGGTTTTCACTAGATATTATTTTATTCTTTCAAACAGTGCCTGGCAATATGTAATTTTTAAAAGATGAAAATATTACATGGTTTTAACCTTTTAAAGAGATTGTTCTAAGAATGACTCTGCCACAATAGAAGGAGCAAACCAGGCAAGCATTATACAAATATTTGATAGTCTTTTCTGAGTAAATTTTGTTTGTCTTTTAAACTAAGATAAAGAATACTCTGTGTAAGGCTTGGTTGTGCAGGCACCTTAATCTCCTTTTCTTCCAAATTGCATATTACTAATAAGTCCCAAATTTTTTACTGGTAGGGTTTTTTTATTTTATTTGCTTGTATTTGCCAATGCTTTAATGGATTAATAAAACACAAATCCTCATTGCAGTTTAACCATCAGCCATGTGTACAAAAATCCTTTAATGTTACCCTGCCTAGATGCTAAAATAAGGAGGAAATTACATATTTAAAACCAAAACAAGCCAACAGGATTCAAAATTGCATCAGCCTCCATTTGTTTATATGAGCATGAAAGAGAAGAGGGGGAGACTTATCCTTTGGGACTGTAAATGGCACCTCCTGCTGCGGTATTAAATTTACCATTTGCAACCTCCTGTGCTGCTCTGGGGGTAGAGGGTGGTGCCTGACTTCTTGGCGCCAGCGAGTCAGCAAAGGTGTCTGAGAGCTGCAGACACGAGCTGGGGGTGCTTGCTTAACCTTGCTGCAGCCCAGCCCCACCAGGGACAGCCAGCTGATCCCCCCGAGCCTCCCAGCAGAGCCAGGAGGCTCCACAAGCAGTTTATGGCTTCAATAATTTACATATCCTCACTTCATCTCCCTTACCAGCAGTGTTGGGGAATATTCATATTTCTTTTATATAAATATATAAAATATTATATATTTTATATACTGATCAATTAGCAGGGAAGTAATGCGGTCATAGGATAGCAGGTGTGACTATTAATCTTTGTTCTCGAGTTGGATACTTCTGCAAATATTTCTCAGGACAAAACAAAAATACAGAGCAGAAAGTGCTTGAGTTTTTTTGGGGTTTTTTTTGCTGCTTTCTGATGCTGTTTTGCATTTCCATTAGCTTTTAGCCAAACACCTGATATTTTGATCATCAAGACTCTGACCCTACAAGCACGTGTTTAAGAGGGTTGAAACAGGATTGCTCATGTGAGTAAACTTATTCACAGACATAAATCTTTGCAGGATTGGGGTCCTTAATGATTTAGGACAAAGCACCAGTGAGAAAAAAAATGTTTGTTCTGCTGCACCTGCATGATGCAGCAGATATTGTGAGAGCACCATTAGCTACTTAACGTACCAGCTAATGACTGGCAGCCTTGGAGGAATGTCTGGGACGTGTGGGCAGCCTGGTCCATGTGGGTTAATGATTCCAAATGGCTTAGACACTCCAAGGGATCACTGGAGACAGCTTTGCAGCCAAGCAGAGCTTAAATAGCCCCATATCACAACACCATAGACACTGGAATGACACGAGGAGAATTGTTGGCTTACCCTTGAATGGATATTAGTGCAAGGAAAGGAAAAATATCTTGTCTAGCACATGAAGGGCTTTTTTTCCTCCCTCTAAGCACATAACCACAGTGAATCTGCATGTGTTCTGGTGGGTTAATAGTGATATATTCCTACTGCCCATCTCACCCCCCTTTGCATAATTATATTCTTTCTCCCAAATGAGAAGAGAAAACCTATGAAATCTATCACCATGTCACCCACTAGTATGAAAGAGAAATCTAGATAAGAGTGTCTGTAAGAAACTGCTGCCGTGCCAGATTTTTCTTTAGGGTGTAGCCACAGAAAAATAGGGTGAGAGGAGAAAAGCAAAGGATAGAAAACAAAAATGATTCTAGAATACATCAAAGATACAGCAGAGAAACAAAGAATAGAAAGAAATACTTAAAAAAAAATTAAGATCAAATGCCAAGTCTAGTTTTTACCACAAAGCACCAAGCTGATTTCTCATAAAATAAAAGAAGTCCCTGAATTGAGAAATATGTGTCTCTCTTAGATTGGATTGTGCAGTGAACAGTATCAAGAACTAAGCAATAATAAATCATCAGGCTGTATGTCAGAGTGAGCACTACAAGATAAACCCCTGTTGGAATTGTCATCAAGGTGACCTTATGAGCAACTATAGAAATACTAAAAAATAAAATAAAACAAGCCAACCAAACAAGCAAACAAAAAAAATTTCAATCTTTCCCTTTAAAACTCGGAAGCAAATCTATTCATGCTTTGTCTTTCACTACATTTGCTATTTTAATTTGCTGTTTATTAAATGAAATATTGGTCTATCTAGGGAACACTGCATGATAAAATTATTGAAGATGCTGCTGGTGCAAAGCTATTTGTAGCAAATGAAACCCTGCTGTGTGCAATTCAGAAGATCATATTGAACAGTCCAGATAGCAGCATCTGTGGATAGCTCTTAAGACTTTAGACTTGCCTTAGTTAGCTTGTTTGTTTTTATCCTGTGCTATTGATCTGGGCTTCATCATGTGTGTGTGGGGGGGGAATGGCTTTTCTGATGCCAGGAACATATTTGGAGGCAGGTCAAGTGAATTGAAGAGAGGCATAAAATCTGCTGATTCCTAGAAGATGTCAGCACATGACAGAAAGAGCCCAGAGAGTGGGAGACCTCTTAAACGGGTATTGACATTGCCCAGAAATTTGCAGCATAAAAGGGGGAAGAGCAGCCCTGTCTGAGGAACAAAGCTTGCACTCTCAGCAATGCCTTTGTGAGCTTTGACAAATAACAGGCTACCCTTGCATGTGCTCTGAAAGGTGCAGTCACTGGGAGTTTTTGAACACTGCAGTTCAGGCTGCAGGATAAATAATGCTGCAAGTACAGAATGTTTTACTCATTACACATGTCAAAATTGTAACAAAAAATAAATCCCCACACTGCCAGATAACATGTCATTCAGACTGATTCAGTACCCTCTGGACTGTGCTGAAAAAGGGATGTAAAAAAATAAAGGAAAATAAAGAAAGAACCATTTCAGCTCTTGAGGAGAAACAGGAATACTGAGCAATACCCTATTTCTCTGCTACAGGTCTCTTGTGTGACCTTGGGCAAATCATTTATCTCCCTGTACCTCAGTCACTCATCTATGATAAAATAGAAGTAGCAGTCACTTCTCCTCTAATAGGGATTTGGATCCCCAGGATAAATGGACAAGCCTGGATAGCACAGTCATCATGGGACACTGTAAAGAGGATATTTCAGATGCCAAAGTGGCTCCCATCCACTCAGGAGAGCCTCATCTGGCTCTGTGAAAAGCAACTTTGGGTACTTCTGCATTTGCGCCATGCCTTATCTATAAAGTGGATAAACTGTGTATGGTTTAATTGATCATTGGCTGCAGTATTTTAGCATCTCCAGGGCTGCTTAGAGGCTTGATTAATATTTAAAAAGCTCTTTAGGATCTTGAGATGGAAAGCTTTTATTGAAATAGAAAGAACTCATTGCTACCACTCCTTGAAGGTATTGTTTTCAAGGTTTGTTTTGATATAGTCTGCAACTAAAATGTCTTACCAGGAGCCTTGCATCATTGCAGAATAGACTGCAGTCTAAAACCCTTGTAGCATGACATTTTTTTCATCCTTATATTCAATAATAAATGGTTACATGACAAAAATGTCCTAATCAGGACAAAACAAGCTTTTTAGTCTTAATAGAGACAATGTTAGGAGTGAGCTGCTCGTGCACAAATAGCTGTTCAGTTTGTACATGTGGGATCTGAGGGAAACCTGTGCTACTGCAGTGTGCTCTGTGCACATCTGAGCTAACATCATGGTATTGTCAGGGGCTGATTTAAGGCCTCCCATGGATTCCTCTGTTCACCTCTCCAAAAAGCCTTGGGAAATGGCTGGCACAGGGTAGGCTGCATGAATCCTACCGTAGCACTTATCTGGTGGCTTTAAACTGTAATAGGGTAGGTTTTGGATGAGATGTTGGGGAGAGATTCTTCCCTGTGAGTGTGGTGAGACACTGGAACAGGATTCCAGAGAAGCTGTGGCTGCCCCATCCATGGAAGTGCTCAAGGCCAGGTTGGATGGGGCCATGAGCAGCCTGGTATTGAGGAAGGTGGCCCTGAGCATGACAAGGGGGTTGCAATGGGATGATCTTTAAGCTCCAACCCAAACTATTCTATGATTTTTTCAGTGTGTCCACAGGATAAGTTTGACAGGAACTGAGGAATTTTATGCATTTGCCAAATCCTGTGCATTTTTTTCTAAAAAGAATTGTTCTCACTGTGTTTAAATAAATGACATAGACAGTGCATTTGTTGGTATAAATCAATGCAACTGTGACTTTGCAGGCTTTACAAATATAGTTAATATATTATGAGATTTTTCTCTTCAAATAGTAAATAAGTGACAATTCTTTGTAAGTGAAATGCCCTTTTCTTTAGTCCAACTGCAGAATAGACATATCTTCTGCTGGGCTTCTTCCCCACTAGCTACTGATCTCATTTCTAATAAATACTGTCAGGATAGGGGGTTTTGTTTCAGCTTAGTGAAATAGGTTCTCTTCAAGACCAACCCATTTAGCACTGGACCCACAGAAAATGAATAGAACAGAACAACTGATTTAGATTTATTGTAGCTAAACACTGAGACCTTGGGTGTGGAGAACCAATGCATCAAGGTTATGGCAACAAAACAGTACATCAAAAAGCCAGTCCCAGAGTCTTCTGAAAAAACATCATAATCTGATCCTGGTGGGTGATCTGAGTTTGAAAAGCCAGGCACTGATTTTTATATATTGGCTATCTACAGCTTTAGCCTAGTGCAAGGATGGCAAGCAAATTTCTCCCCGGTTTGTACATCTGCATTCCTTCCCCATGGAGACTGTAACATGCAGACTGTGAGGGACAGCATTTGCCATCTGATTTACATTGAGTCAGGAGGTGAATGAAACATTGAATGGGACTGAAGAACTTGGAAGGGCTCCCAGGTCCCACAGTTTATGTGCAGAGCCACGTACAAGCATTGATCTTGCTCATTTTTGTCCTGACCTCATTGATAATGTAGCTGGAATTGCTCACTCAGTCTGAAATTCCAATGGAAAAACACATTTTCCAATTCAGGAAGGCAGAAGTTTGCAAGTGTCCATGCAAGGCTGGGAGAGACCACAAATATTTCATAAAAATCTGCAGAGTCATATTTCCACTGCTGGGCAGTGATAGCTCTGGCATGTTTCTCCTGTGTGTGTGTTCCTCCTGCCTGCAGAACATCTGGCTGAGATGCAGCTGTGCAGCTCAGAGCAGCTGGGGCGCCTGAGATGGGCTCAGTGCCCCCCTCAGCCCCTCCTGTCACTGCTGGAGTTTTCTGCAAGCTTTTCCTGGAGCTCTCTGCAAGCCTCTTCTCCAGGGTCTCTGCTGAGGGGAGCCTCAGATCCTGCCCTGAGGATGATATCCCAGTGCTGCATTGTCCTTTTCTCCAGGGTGTGTTTTCCCTTGGTCTAACTTCTGCTTGCTGCATTAGCTGTGTATATCTTGTTCCCAAGGACATGGGGCACAAATTGGTCTTTTCCTGTGTGCAAGATTTATTAACTTATTTATTTATTTACACAGGAATTGTGCTTGCACCCCTTCTCAGGTATGTCCTCTATAGAAACAATCAGAATTCTTTCTACCTTTTCTAACTGGTCACATTTTTGACTTTGCCCTCTGATTTGTGATGCAGTGGGCTCTGCTGTGGATTCCTGTCTGCATCTTTCTGAAGCAGATGGTGACAGTGTGGCAAAGAGAGCAGAATCATTGTGGAATGGTCTTTACAGGTCTGACTCTCTCTGTTTCCTTTTGTGAAACAGCATGTTACTATTAATTCATTTTCAGCTCAAATAATTAAAAATTTTAACTAATTTTTTTTTAATAGAAGTTCTTAACTACTTAGTGATTTTACACTGTATGCATCAACAGCTGGTTATTCACAGGTACCATATCTCAAATTGTTCACCCCATTTTTTTCTGAGCATTTTTCCAGGTTGCCACAATCACTATGAAATCTGTTTCTGTTTTCTTGATAAACTGTCAGTCTTTCCAAGTTTCTTGTCATCTGAAGGTGACAGCTACATACCCTGTGATGGTACCATTACAGAAAGTATTGAGCCTAGCAACATTTAGGACAAATCCTTTGCAGAAACCATGCTGTGATCTTGTCTAAGTATGGAAAAATGACAGAGGTAATTTGTCTTTGAGCATGATAATCCAAAGAGTTGTGTACCCAACCTGCAGCAGTTTAATTCATGCCATTGTTGGGCTATCATGTAAGATCACATGGCAAATGTTATTAGATTCAAGGTACAATATTAACTGTTCCTCCCTTATCCACAGAGCCCATTATCTTGTTAACAAATAAATGATGGTTTCTTGGCAAGATGACTTCCTGACAGAATCTTTGTTGGGTGTAACCCATTTCCTTATTATCTTGCAGGCACTTATAATATGGTTGATTATTTAATTTGAGAACTTTTCCAGGAAATGAAGCTAATTAATAATATTCCAACTCATTTTAAAAGAATGGAAAATATAATAAAAATCTAATCCTTTCTTCTACTGCAAGTCTACCGTTAATTTCCAAGGCTAACCTTTAATCTGAGATCTCCTCTCTGAGAAATCTGAGCTCTGAGATCACTTCTAACATGGGTTTAAGCAGCCTAGGATAACAGAATTTACAAATTTATAAACTCCTAACCTACCAGAAACCAAACAAGTGGTTGATATGATGTATGATTGTATGGCTATCCTAAATTATTTTTGAATACTTATGAGCTCCTGAGCACAACTGGCAGTCAGGCCAGCTGGAAGATATTTGCCAGGCTGGTAAACCTTTCTAATTCTCTTCAACTCCCTTTTTTATAGAAATTATCAAAGTTTTTCCCTTGTTTCTTCCAAGATGACTGGTTACTGGTGGTGTACCAACTTGGTAGATCAAGGAAAAAAAAATTATCTAGTAATATTTCAAAGCTACTATGGAAATGAAGAATTTACTAGGGACAGGAAGGGAGCTGACCAAATACCAGATTTTCCAGGCTTCATGCATCAGCCTTTTCCCCATGGCACACATGCTGGAAAGACACAGGGCTGGGCACAGGTTCTTCTGGGAAAATGCATCACTGTGGCACTGCTGGAGCCAGACTCTGAGCTTTAGGAGCTGAACACAGCGGGTTTGGTGTCCTTACTCATGTCTGACTTGACTGCTATCAGAAACTTACTTTTTTTCCGGTAACTTACTTTCAGTGAATTTTATCTTCAGAAAAACAATGCAGGGACCTGTCTTGCATTGGCTGCTGCTAACAGTACTTTCTCTGTATTTTAATAACTTCCTTCTGCTATCTCTCCTCCAATAACTGAGCATCTTCTGATCTATTTCTATTCACTTGGTATAAACATAGTAATGATGCCCATGTATCTTCTTAGTCAAGAGCATTATATACCTTTTACATACATAGAAAACAAATTTTCCAGAAAGGCAGTGATAAGGGTCGTTTTGTGCTGTATGCTATTTAATCTTCCCCGTGTCAGCTCTGACCCTTGCCGAGGAATTGAAAAGATGTAAAACAGCAAAAAGTAATTTACCTTCCATTGTTTAGTCCATTCAGCTTTCAGAATCAGATCTAAATGGTTTGCATTAATTACTGTGAAACCTCATGAGGTTTGGAGATCTATCTTTACAGGGTTGCAAAAGATAGAGGCTGCCTCAGCAGAATAAGGGTAGGTTTATTATTTGTCTTTTGGTTACAAACCTTTTATTTTAAAATATTATAAGTAAAACTTTTTTTTTTCCAATCAGCAAAAATTATTTGAAGTTGCCATAGAGAAAAAAAAAAAGAAAAGTGTATTTGAAGCTGTAGCCTAGTTCTGGTGAACTTTGCAAGGGTTTAGTGGTTAAAATATGGAATTTCTGTCTATGTATCTGCACAGAGTAATTTTATTGCGAGAGAAGTCATGGATTGAACACAGATTTCTGCTTCTAAGCTATACTCAATGTGTTTACAGCTCCATATTTTGGGAAAGTTTTCTGAAGACTAATAAAACTGGCAAGCAGTTCAGCATTGGCAAAGTGATTACATTTTAAATGAAATGGACTTTCAGTGACG
The DNA here is from genome assembly GCF_035770615.1 of Melospiza melodia melodia. NCBI lineage: Eukaryota > Metazoa > Chordata > Aves > Passeriformes > Passerellidae > Melospiza > Melospiza melodia. The sequence goes on along the minus strand of NC_086204.1, from coordinate 25,284,771 downwards.
TACTGCTCAAAGTTAGTGGAGACAACTGGCAAATTGAGGGTGGGAGAAGATCAATACATAGAATCTACAGAACTTTGAATCCGTTATCCGAATTATTGATTGAGTGGAGAATTAAAGCAGAGATGCAGTGAGTTTAATTCTGCTGTGTGACAGGTGGAAAATGGGTACATTAATTAGGGAGCCCCAGCAGGAACGTTCTCAGCAGGACTTGTGGTTGCTCCAGGGAATCCTTTAGTAATTCTGCCTCATTTTGTGTTGTGTTTGATGATGTCATTCTTAAGTCTCATTTTTCTGTGCACTGCACTTTTTAATCTTTAAACATTCTGCCTTGCAGAGCCAGACAATAATTGTGTATAGTGGACATGAGCAGGGAATCTGGGCAGAACACTTCTGGGTGTTTGAGGATGGTTCTGTCAGATTTCATTCTTCAAAAACCACGTATTTTGATAAAAGCAAACTGCTACCATTTGCTGTGCTTAACAAGCAACAGGCAATCTCTTCTGTAAGTCCTTTTTATTGCAATTCAGAGTTGTCTGGCTTTCCCTCCTACACGGCAATTCACTTTACGTTCACTTATAAAACCTTTGCCACTCTCTTGATTTATTGCTTTCTTAATCTGAAATAAATATAACAACTTAAAATAGCCTGTTGCTTTTTTTGGGTAAGGCAAAATATAGCAGATTGCGTGAATGACTACAGGACTCAGGAATGGGAAGTGACAGAGCAAGTGCAGCCCATTACCCAAATGTATCTCAAGGATCCAAGTGCTATATTGTGATTTCTCTCCTCCCTGCCACGGATTACCCAGAGGTTCTGGCATGAAGCACGCCCTCTGGGCTTGTGGCAATGCTGGGGCTCTTTATGGAAGACAGAAATACTCTGTCCAGCACCAATTCCCATTGGTTTCCAGCAGAGCTGCTAAGGCAGCTCTGGCTTAGAGAGAATTTGGTTTTAACTGTAACAAGAAATGCAAACAAAAATGAAAATTAACACCTAATGCTGTAACGTAATACAAAACTGCCTGAACCAATCCTAAACCCATCAGAATTTACATTCATTTGGACTATTCTGAGCATTTTGTGGACATTTTTCCCTTGACTACATTCTTGGTTTCAGTCAGTAAGATTGGTGTCCCAGTTAGGAGACAGGGAGAGGTAAACATAGAGACCTTTGAAGTAAATTACTCCCCTGATTTATTTCTGTCTCACCTCTGCAGGAAGTAACGTTGCTTCAATTTTTCATCATGATGTTTGAAACATTAAAGCCTTAAAGGAGGCATTTAGCTCCCTATTTTCAAAACATTTACTCACAGAGGACTGGGGATTCATGTTTGTTGCCTGAACAACGAGGTGCCTTTCATGAGCTGCAACACGGGAGGGGCTGAAAATTCCCTGCCACTCTCAGGGCAGCTCTCAGGTGGGGTGTCCCAGTGTCCATGGCTAAGGAAATATTTTGTATTTGACACAGGGGGAGTGGGTTACCCATATCCAGAGGTGTATTTGATACAGGAGGAGTGGGTTACCCACATCCAGAGGCGCTTTCATGACCTGCAGCTCCAGGCTGGCCGCTCTGAAGCCGTGAATGCTGTGGCATTCACTGCTCAGACCTTTTCTCTTAAGATTCAAGGACTTCTTTGTGCAGAACAAGTTTTCCAAGGCTACAGACCTGTGTTTTAGTTTTTAACTTGTCCTAGAGCCACACACAATGCTATGGCTACAGCTCGTGGGGTTGGGCTGAGCAAGCCGCACTGGGGTTGATCTAAACAGTGTCCACAGTGGGGCTGCTGCAAGGTTGGGGTGCTCACAGGGGGCTTCCAGCTCAAGCACAGCCTTCCAGAGCTGCCAGGGGCTCTCCTGCAGCATCATCTCAATCAGGGAGCATGAAAACATCACCTGAAACAGGGAATATGCGAGCTCTGCCCAGGAAGGCAGCCTTGTGAGGGGTGACCTGCAGCCTGGGGCCTGGAGTCCTTTGCAGAGCAGCTTGTTCAGCTTTTCCATAATGATCAGTTCACCTTTAATTTCACTTTGGGGCAAGTGAAGTGAGCCCAGGAAACCTTTCCCAAAGCAGAGGGCTCATTCTACCCTGAGTAGAATGAGACTGAACAGGACCAAGGGCCATTCTTTCCTCCTTCATGTTGCTGCTTCCTGTGGCTTTTTCCCAGCCAATCTGAGAAATAGCATGTTTCAATCCTTTCAAAATGCAATTTTTTGAAAGTCTCAAATCTTCATTTTAATTCAGTTTGGAGCAAAACCTTGAAAGACTTTTTTTTTTCCTTTTGTGGCCTTTCTTTATCTTGGCTAGCTCTATTAATTGTAGCAAATGACCCACAGCACTGCAATATATCCAGGTAGGTGCCATGTGTTGCCTAAAATGAACCACTCTGTGTGTCTCTATCATTTCAAGTTCATAAACAACGTGCTCCTACAGACTTGTAATAGGTGCAGGGGATCTTTAACAAAAGGTTTGTGAAGTGTGGCTGTAAATATCAAATGCTGAGTAAAGAGAGTAGCTGTTTTCAGATTTCAATGCAAACCTTTGAAAGACAGGCACAAACTAAATTTATAACAGCAATGTCTCTAAATAGGAAAAAAAAAATGGAAAAAAAGTCCTGCAAGTAAGGAGAGGAGAATGATTAGTACTGAATCCTGCTATATATATTAGTCTTGTTCATTCAGACTAATATATTCCTAGCAATCCCTGCTGATTTGTACAACATAGGCTGGTATTTATTGCATTGAAATGGTGAAGATACTTTAACTGATCACAAATTAGCATGAATGATCATCTGAGTACACACAGGGCAATGACATTCCATCAGCAAAGTACAGCAAAAGTCAACAACAAAGTCAGAGTTATTTCAGCTTCCAAGGCTTTTCTTATATGGCCATTGTAGTAGGCCAAGGACATGTTTTCAAATGCATTTCAGTAAAAAGAATTAATTAATTTTGAAAAAAGGCTTATGCCTCCAGTACTGCCATCAGAGTGATGTGATTTTGTCATGCATGCTACAAGCTAGTCCTACAAAATGTCAGTATTTCTGTGTCCAATTAGGTAATGTGGTGTTGTGATGGGATTAGTGAGTTTATCCATTTTGTTTTAAATATTTTGGTTGAAGAGTTACTGTTTCTTTGGAACAGACATTATTTAATCTATGTTTTATATATTTGTGTAGCAGTTCTGTATATGAATCACTTTAGGAAGAGAGTAAAAGTGAATTACATTACATGTGACCCAAGTACAAAGGTTCAAATCAGATTTTCCTTAAACATTGCATTTATGATTATGCTCATGATTATACAGTCTTTTAATTAAATGAAATGACAGGGATATGACATATTTGAAGCAGGGGTCAGACAATTAATTCACACATCAGACTGTTTTCTCTTGCAGCTTTCTAAAATTCTTCAGAGTCTGGTATGTCTCTCTAATTCAGTGTAACCTGTACATTTGTGAAATGGTATTCATTATGTCTGAATTCTTGTATCCTGTCACAGAGATTATTTCCCTGACTGTATGCACTATAGATTATGTATTTAGCCATGTCTGTCTCCATTCATAATCTATGGATTAATTCTTCTTTCTGATATATGTGGATGAACCTCAGGACATGAGATGGACACTAAGATTTTGCTTATAAATTATCCAGAGTATTTATTACAGTTTTTGTTATGTGGTTAGTTGAAGAAACTTCTCCTGAGGACCAGGAAAGAGCAAGTAGAAAATTGACAGGATTAAATTCAAAAGGTCCGAGGCTGAAAAATTAAGAAAAGGTGTCAAGGAACAATGGATCCAACTGTCCTCTACAGTTTAGGGCATCTACAGAGCCCCTTACTTGAAGAGGAGGGCAATTGAATCTTCAGGTGGCAACAAAGGACTAATAAATCAAGGACAAATAAATCCAAGTCCAAGCAGAGGTCTGCTTGTCACATTGGGTGTCTAGGGCCATTATGAACAGGGTCCCAAGGCAATATTGTATTAGGCAAGATATATAAATAATAAGGTGATATATTGTAGCCAGAGTTATTGGATAGACTTTTATTAGGAGAAAAAATTACTTGAAGTGATGTGACTATAACAAGTAGAGAGATCATGTAGTCTTTGGTGATCAGTGCTGTTCTGAATATTGAAAATAGTAAGAAATAATTTTATGAGAAATTGTGGGTCAGTCCAGTTTGGAGATCATTCTTAAACATGGTCTTTTGTGTAGTTTGGTGCTCACTACAGTTCAAATAGGAAAAGCAAACCCTACAAACATCTGAAGAACTGAAGTATGCAAAGAATTCACTGACTTTTGACCTTCTTTCTTCTGCAGATGAATACTTTCACTTGCATTTGAAAGCCTGCCAGTGTAGCCTGCTCTATGATTAGCAATGCATTCTGCTGTCAGGGAACTGGCAGCTTTCACCCTCCAAACAAGGGCTTGTAACAACAGAGTAAGTGCACATGCTCATGTTGTTTTGATGGTACTTCTATTTTTTCTCTGGTGTGTATTATATCAGTCTCTTTCATCCTTGTCTTGCTAATATCATCCTGGTAGTGTCTGTACATTTCTGCAATTGCCTATCCATGCTTACTGTCTTTATGGTGGGTAAAATCCTGGCAGAACCCTATTCATAATAACCCACTTGAGCTGTTCTTGATGGGTACATCAAGGTCTTCTGTTCTTCTACCACATTTTGGCTTTTTTATTACCTTGGATGAGACTCGTATAAAAAAAATTTAAAGGCATTTCTTTGCCTGTGTTAAAACTCAATGAAATATTCCCTTCTGGTCCATTGACCATGTTGCTGTGGGTGGACACAATGCCACCAGTGAATACTGAATCCTTTATCTCTAATGCTTCAGCATTAAACTTTCTCTGTGTGGAAAGGTGCTGTCTCCCTTTCTGCTAACTGCTCACCAGCCATTAGTTTTTCTAATACATTAGGCACAGTTTGGGGAAGGTTTGGACTCTCTCCTTCTCTTGTTCTGTTGCTGCATATTCATTTCATAATGTTCTCTGCAGAAATCATTACCTAAATGGACTTTGCTTAAACCCCAGCTCCTTTGTACCCTCCTGTATATGAATAGAAATTTTTTCCAATGCTATCACCAAATCTTCTTCCCCCTTCTCTCCACCCATTTATTGGTTTGATTTTGCTCTTTCAGCTATATGTAATTTTCAGAAGAGAATTGCTTCAATAATAAGTGCAAAAATAACACCATCAGTATGTTACAGGAACTTAGGATGAAAAGAAACTTTCTCATGAGACATAAAATTTTTTCTTAATTTTTTAAAATTTGGAATGGTGCCATTAAAATGTTTTTCATTTTAACTCCTATGACTCTCTGCACTTGATTCTACCTGCAGATAATAACATGAATCAGAGTATTCTCTAGGGTAATTGATAATCACTGTTTTCCATCTGCCAAAGATGTGCTCCTCTACCTTGTAAGGCCTAAATTAAAGTAAAAATGTTTTCTGATAGAGCTGTGGGGCCAAACACTCCTGGTGGGCACCTGGCCCAAAATATAATTAGCAAAACTACAAGTGTATCAATATAAGACAAGATTATATTAGCAGCGTAAGTTAATAAAAAATGTAAAAAATAAATTAAAAAAACATGGACTTTTCTGGAATTAGAAATGGTACAGCACAGGTAAAAGTTTCTGCCCTAGACCTGGTTTGAGGTAAAATGGAGGATTCACCACCAGCTGTGGGTAATTACAGTGGAAACAGAAATTCCTCTTTCTATTTCTCAAAAAACTGATCAGGGCTCCCTATGCCTCCTTCCTTAGTTCTGTCCCTATCAGATCTGTTCTTTCCTACTTCCCCTTCCAACTTTTTGCCTCCTTTATTTGACCCAAATGGATGGAGAATAAATTGTCCAATAAGGGAATAAACTGAACAGAATTTGTTACAAAAGTTCCCCAAAGACATACCATGGTTCCACTTTCTTCATTCACACCTGCAAGTCCTCATTGTCTTTGATGGTGCTGAGGAGGGACTGAATCTGACCCTGCCTTTTCATACTTGCCTTTTTCAGCATTTCCCTCCTTTCTGGTTATGTGGAGAGCTCAGTTGGAAATCTCTGCACAGCTCAGTCTTTCTTGAATTTGTAGTGATATCACGGTTAGCTTCTTCATTTTTTTTGTCATGTACATCCTATCAAATCCTGTCAGGGAGTCTGAAATATCTGTTCCCAACCTCCTTCCACAGCCCTAGAAAGCCAACAGCAGTTAGGTTTTCAGGGATAAAAAAAGTGACTTAGAGACCTGTCCTCATTCAGGTCTGTTCTGCTGCAGGCCCCATGATCATGGGCAAATAAATTGGACACTTAGTGACATTTCTCATCTCCAAGGGGTACAGATCTGTTAAAGATGCTCTGAGTCTGTAGGATGGCAAAAGTATAAGGTGCAGTGAAGATATGAGTTTCAAGGGGTATTATGAAGAAAAAAAACATTATCAGAGCTTTGCAGTACATCTGCAGTCAGCAAGAAACAGTTAATACATTTCCTGAATCCTGACATTATGAACTTTAAACTTTTATCTTTAGACAACAAAATATCCAGCTTTTTTTTTTTTTTTACCCCTATCACTGTATGTTCATGACCGTGCGTGGGTGAAAATAATAATAAAAAAAACTGCAGAGATTATCAGGAAAAGTAAACAATGCTTGATAATTTCTTGGATTAATATTCCTGTTACAGGCATGACTTTTCTTGTGTACAGGATTTTTTAAAAAAGCAGAAGTCACAACATGTACTAAGCATCCATGCAATTAAAGAGTATTCTGTGCCATGAGATAGACTTTTCTTTGTGATATTTTTATATAGCTGGAGTTAATGCTGAATATAATCTACATCCAATCAATGGTATTGTGCATCATCAGATGAAAAACATATTCAACATAACTGCTGTTAGTTCCTGTTTAAAGCTCTAATCAGAGTCTATGCCAACATGTAATCACATTGCAGAATAAATTGTTATAATATAAAGTACGTGGAATAGATAGCAAGACACACTAAAAGACTGCTTTCCATCTCCAGAAATAATTGCTGAGAGGTTTCCTTGGAAATGCCTCAAACCACATGACCAAATGACTACAGCAGCTATTGCAGAGCGCAGGGTAACGACCTGGCCAGCTCAGGAGCCAGGGAATACAGGGAGGGAACGTGCCCAGGGGGTTGGTCCCACCTAATTCCTCTCTGAGCAGAGTCCACCATAAAATTCAGGTACCTCGACATATTTAAGGAAGACTAAAGGATGCAGAGATTCCCAGCTGCGTTCTCTGCAGGGACCTAAAATCTGGACTAGAGAAACATTTTCCGTGATGTTAATGTTTATTTGTGCTGTTAGGCACCTCCTTGATTGTGAATGGTTTATCCCAGGAAATCTGTGTTGCCACAAAAGACCCTTTTGATGCACAATAGTCCTCTCCTTGCTTCACTCTCATTCTGCACAGCAATGTCCTGGTGGTGAGTCAGGCAGCCACCCTTGGCTCAGGGCAGTGCTCCAAGTCTCTGTCCCCCTCACCCCAACCAGAATTAAGCAGCTCAGCAGCCTTTTTGTGGCATTTGGTTCCTCCACTCCAGGTTCTGATCTGTCCATCCAGGTGTGCAAGAATCCCACTGTCCTCACATGTGCTCTCCTCGTTGAAGGTGTGCCAGTCTCTAGTTTCTCTTTGCCACACAGCCCAGCTTGTCTGAAGTGGGGTGATTGGCACATCTCAGCTAGCCTGGCTCTCTTTTGGGCTGAAATATTAGCCAAGCTGACAAACTAGAGAAGGCAGTAATGTGTGGCAGGGGGTGTGGAGGGCCTGTGAACCAAGCCAGGTAGGTGTGCAGCCAGCTGGGGATGCACCTTGTGGCATGGAGCAGGAGATGGAATGCTGGGCATCTCCTGTGGCACCAACGTGGGAAGAGAGGATTCATTCTAGTGCACAGCTTTGTGAGCTCCAGTGACAGCTGCAGGACAAGGAGGTGATTCACAAAAAGGCTGAGTTAATTTTATGTGTTTCTAATCTGTTCCCTTTCTCTTGTGCCTCTCCTAAATCTCCACTGCTCCAAAAGCTCATTCTGGGGGAGACCTTTGTGGGAGCCCAGAAGGCATTAAGCCTGGGAGGCAGGCAAGACAATGAGTGTCACAAACTCCTTCTCAAGGCCTGGCTGTTCATACATGCAAACATCTGCCTCCTGCATTTAAAGGCTCTGTGAATGATACTGCTAAACAGAACTATTAAATGGGAATTCTTTAAAACAGATGAAAAGAGGCAATTTTCCTTTTTACTGTTGCTGTTACCTAATTGCCAGGGCCTTGCTGCTCAGTGGGTCCCAGGGTGGGCCTCTGCTGGGTTGTCCTGTCTTGGGGCCATGGTTCTGGAGCCAGGCTGTGATTTCTCCCCATTCTATCCAAGATGCTGGGGATTTCTGTCAGCCAGTGATTTCTCCCCATTCTATCCAAGATGCTGGGGATTTCTGTCAGCCAGTGATTTCTCCCCATTCTATCCAAGATGCTGGGGATTTCTCCCCATTCTGTCTTTAAGGCCAGCACAGCAGGTGACTTGGTGAGGCACAATGTGTCCTAGGACTGCTGTCCCCTACTACACAGAGAATCTTTTCCTCACCATCTTCTCGTCCTTTCCTATCACGTTCTGGTTGGCTCAGCTCTACGAAATTGGAGATGTATGGATCTGTCTTGCTTTTCCCAGAAAGTCTCTGCCCTGCTTTAGAGAGAGCTATCAAGCATGTCCAGTGACTGTCACTCTCCCTTGTCTGCCAGAGCCTCTGGACCCATCTAATTAAGATGCTGTGCTTTGCTCTTGGTGTGTGTGCACACAGAGCACTCAACACAAAAGAAATCTGTCTTCCCTTCACTGCCTCTCTCCTGTTTGGACAAAATGAAAATCAAACTCTGCAATATAAACATGAGGGTTACAGAAGTGTTTCTGGCTTCTTTGGGTGTTGTTACTATGGAACATATAGAGCAATAACAGAATTATGATTTAAACACTCTCCCCACCATGAATCTGCTATTGCACAGTTTTTAATAAAATAATTTGCAGCCACTCCCAATCAGTTGTGTCAGCAGATTTAGTTCATCTTTGAGGCCCAGCAGGGATGACAGTCTATTTGTTATTAGAGTAATAAATAAACAAGGAACTTGTCAGAGGCAAAACTGCTATGTGTGCCTTTGTAAAATAAATGCTGCCTTTGAATAGACAAATATTTACGGTTTTACAGACCAAAATTGTCATCCTAGCTGAAGGCCTTGTATTATGAAATTAAAGAAAAAAAGATTATGATTTCTAGATCTTTCCAGTGAAGGCAAAGATGGCTCTACCTAATGAAAATAGATCAATAGATTTTATGATAATGAGCAGGCCATTTTAGTAAAGCTGTAGCCCTGTAGTCCTGTATCTTTCTACAGAGAAATTTATGTTGGGCATTCATGTCAGCATGCAATTGGTATAGCAAATATAAACATTTTTTAACATCACCTTCCATTTTATGTCCCTGAGACTGCACTACATATGTTTTCTGAGGCTTTTTGCAGGAGGTTTTCTGAAATGCTTTAGAGGAATTAGGAGAAAGGATTTACTGAAAATCAATGTGATTCCTGATTTGAGTGCTGTAGAGCCTTTGAAAATCTTCAGAGGAGAATGCAGGAGGCTGGTTTGTTTATTCCAGCCTAGCCTATGTGAAGTTGAATGTTTGGGGAATTGCTGTATTCTATACAGAACTGGAAAGAAATGTTAAGTTTAAAGTTTATTATACAGCAAGTGATCTTCTATATGACTATTCTTCCGTGGTGGTAAACCAGTCACTGCATCAACAGACAGAAAGAAATGCAGAGTTGAGGGGTCAAAACAAGATTGGCAAGGCTCTTAAGAATGAAAAGATGTGAAGCGTGAAAGCAAAAGGATGCCAGCTGTTATCAACTTTTAGGAGTTAAAGTTCCTGCATTTCATTAAAAATCAGGGAGGAAATAAAAGATTCATCAAAGTGAAGTGAAAACTCTGCTTCTCCTAAAAGAATTCCCAGGAGTTCTCAGAAACTCCCAAGATGAGTTAACACCTCTCAGACCAGGCATTATTGTACATTTAATTCAGTCTTAGACAGAACACATTATGTGCAGGCTGGTCCTTGTGGTGTTCAGATCCATCACTGTGTTTATTTGTTTCAGTAAAATATGTCAACCGTGGGCAGAAATGCTGAAATTTGGACAGTTCCACTATGAAGTGTAGCTGCAGCTCCCAACTACTTGATACAAACCCATGGTTTAGTTGAAAGCAGGATTTTAAATGAAAAATGGCATTGCTAGTCATGAGCGGTGCTGCTTTTTTGGGGTGATGTGTGTTAGACAGGAGATGCTGAGAAATGAAGAGGTACCAGTGTTACCTGTCCTTGTGCTTTGATATAAGGAATCTCTAACTCTAGCCAGCATGTTCCTTTAGAGAATTATGATTCTCTTAACTTATGCTCCCTCTAATGATCTTCATGCTACAATTATATATTTAAAAAAGTGTTCAGAGGGAAGTCACAGCTGGGGGTTGACTTTAAGTTACTTCGTGAGCTGCATCAAATCTCATTTAGAAGCAGGTGAGGCTTACTCAGAGTTTCTCTTCAGGCAAAACTTTGATTCCTGTCCTGTGTTGTTACAGTGTGAGGACAGCCTGAATCTGAGTCCAGGACTGGTCTCACTTGCCTTAATTTGTCAGTGTGACTATCACATTTACCTTGTTTATAAGCATGTAACTGAAATAAGAATTGTTCCTTTTGCATCTCACAGGAACTAAAATGCAGAACTTACTGCTATTACTTTAGTGGTATTTTTATAAGCTGGATCCATCTTCTGGTACTGTCATTATAACAGAGTTTATTATGATCTGCAAGCTAAATAGCCTAAGCAGCAATAAGAAGCAAATTAAAAACCCCAGAGCAGTGTGATTTCATTCTTCTTCACTGTGATCTAACTGTAATGTAAAGCTTGCTGGGGTTTTTTTTTTGTTTTAAGGGGAAATAAAATTTGCTCTTCTGTCACCTCGTTTCTCTTTTAAGAGACTACCTCATTGCCCAATTCACCAAAAATAATTTCCTGAGCCCATTCTTTGTGCTGTATCCTGATGTACACACAATTTGCTGAGATCATTTTTTCTGAGTGTCATCCAGCCAGCCACACTACAACTGTGCTTGTGCCCCACATGGGACACAGAGAAGCAAGATTAACCACCATCTAATTTCTACTTTTGTCATAAATGTTGCCTGTAACACATGGCAGACAAAGTGTGCTCTCTGAGGGGTTTGACACAGCCACTGTCTGGCAGTCTGGGTGGTAGAGAATATATTATTTATCATACTCAATGGGATGAGGCGGGCACTGAAGCTACTTATTGGAGCAGCTGTGAACCCCCAATCTCCTTAATTTTCAAAACAGGTAATTAACTGGAAAGTCATTTATAATAACTACTGACATCTCCAGAAACCACAGAATGGGTTGTTAACTTTGTAGCTTTATTGTACTGATATTTTTGTTGACAGTTCTGTACTGAAGTCTGTCAGGAAAGCACATATTCTTTATACTGAAGGAGAAATATATCTGAACTTTTCTGACATGTCAATATTAGCCTTGGACTCACCAGAAGAAATGGTTGCAAGCTGGGTGATTTGGAGGACAGAGCAGAGGGACGTTCTCAGCTGTGCTTATTTTTCAACTACTGTGTGGAAAAATGACCAGAATCTGAGCAACTAGCATTTCATGTAGTCAGAATATTTCCACGTGCTCTACTTGGATGCTGAATTGAATCCTAAAATAAAAATATGCGTTTGTGCAAAGGCTGACATGCTGGGAAGGGCAGGGGACCAGCGGGCATAAGGCTGCTGCAAATCAAAATCTGCTCTGCTTCTCTCCAGCTTAAGGAGAGGGCCAAGGTCCAGGACACTGTGAGGAATGAATTGGTTCTAACAGGGCTGTCATTCCAGATAAGGAATCAGATATTTAAAGTGGTAATGTGGAGAATCAGCCTATGAGTCCGTGTATCAAAACTGACTGGTAAATGGAGTCAGTTGTGGCATGCAGGTGCAGAGATAAGGGTCTGGCAAATGCATTAGACAGATGAGAGGCATCAGATCTGTGTCCTTACTTTATACTCGGCTTGACTGTGATAAAAACTTCCATCTTCAGATGGCTATCAGGGAGACTTAGGCTGAATTTTCTGCTCCTCTCAGGAAGGTTGCTCAGGGTGAAAGGCATCTGATTTAAGCAAATGGTTCTGTTGAGCATTTCTGAGCTGTGAGGTGTCTTTATTTTACTGTTTGATTCCTGTGAACAGAAAGCAGAATTCAGCAGAAACCTGAGCATCGTTTGTCAAAATACACTTGATATTAATAAACAAACCCCCAACATGTGGCAGTGAGCAGCAATGCAGGCTATCTATCAGGAGATGTTTTTCTTCTAAACTTTGGCAGCATTGTTCTGGAGTTTGGGTTTATCTTAGAAAACTACTGTCTGTGGCTGTCAGAGAGCAAGAGAAGTTCTTTGTAACCTCACAAACCACAGATTTATGGCACCTCTAGCAATAACAGCAGCTTGTTGGTAAGACTGATAACAGAAACCAGGACTGTGCAGAAATTTAAAAACCAGTCAGCAATGCATTATTCTGTGTCCATTGAAATGGGTCCTGGGAACAGGGCTAGGCAAAGGGGGAGTACTTGGAAAACTCCATCCCATTGCAGAGGGCATATGTATGGAGCAAGCATGTTGAGGTGGTGATTTGTGAGCAGTACTTCCCAAATGCTGGTTTTGTGGTCTTAATTTAAAGACATTCAAAGCTGAAAAAGAGAAGATGAAATAACGTTAAGTCAGGAAAGAGAAAATAAATAATTTTAATGAAAAATTTATTTGAGAAGTTGAATCTTTGAGGCAGATTCTCCTGCCAACTTCCCCTATTCTTAACACACAATAAATGCAGTTCCTCAGAATCTCTGACTCATTTTGTGGGGGCTGTGAACGTGGAGTGGACAACAGAATTCGACTCAGAGATTTTATTTACTAAGTGAAATTCTGTTTCTGTGTTTCTAAGTTTGCCTAATCTAATTGGGTTTTGCCTATTGTAGTGGGAAGCACATCTTCCTTCTTTGCTGAACATAAAATTAGCTTTCATTGGCGATTTGGGTTTGTTTGTATCTATATAAGCTTTTTCTCTAAATGAGTTTGTTCTTTCTAAAGCAAATATCACTCTCATATTTTGGAGGTGCAGAAAATTCGTAATCTTGTTTCTTCATTTTCCTTATTATGTTGTGTTAATTTATGTATACATTAACATGTATTTGCATGATTTATTCATTTATAGCTGAACATGTTTATTTGAAAAGGAACTCAAAGAACTTTATCACAAAAATGCTAAATTCAACACCATTGACAGAGTGTGTGTTTTTGGACTTTAGCCACGAGAGTAAAACATGGATCTATCATTTCATTTGATTAAAAAAACTTTCTGAAGAGGGATTTTCCATTATTTTAGTTACTGAGGGTGAAATTCTTCAAGAAAGATGAGGATTAAGGAGAAGGCATTGAGTTTGAAGGCTCTGCTGCATCAGACATTTTCTGGAGTATTTTCTTCTGGTCCTTGTGTAGGTCTGGCAGATTTAGGGGAGGCAACAGTAGATTGGGGCAGACCTAATGAGGGTAAAGTGGAAGGAAGCATTAACTGCTGTGAAACAGAATTCACAAAATCCATCTGCAGCAAACCAGGAAAATAGGCTTCTTCTCTAAAAGAGTTGATAAAAAATGAAACTATCTTCATTAAATTAAAACCTAACATTTGTAAATGTTCAAAAACATGAAGTTGCTTTCCATTATCTGTAACGATGGAACCAATCTCATGGGAAAAAAGTAAACTTTCAGGAAATTGTCAGATGATCAGACCAGAGCTAAGTCAAAGGAAAGCATTAACTCTTTCTGGGATCACTCCTTGGATCCAGTCTCCACTGCTCATCACAGCTCTGACCTTGGCCTGGCAATCAAGAAATCTTCAAGATGTAGCATTTGCTATCATCAAGAAAGAAAGCAGTCCTAGGGTCTCAAATTTGCCACCTTGTCACAGGAACAGAACCATGTCAGAAACTTGTTTTTATAACATAAAAAAACGCACCCTGTCCATTGCAGTATAACACAACTCTGCCTTGGATTTTCTGTTGTGAATATTGACATTCCCTAAGTTAAAATCAAAGTCAGCAAGACAATGGTACATCTTTATTATTCTTCTTTTTAAAAAATAGGATTCCTTCCTTTTGCTGTAATAGTTGGGCCTTTTCAATTCTTTTTTGCCGAAAAAAGATTAAATCACCAATTCAGCCTCTTGTTTCAAATAGTTGAAAAATAAACTAAACTAAAATAATAAAAAATTATGTAGAGAAGCTGAGTGGAAAATTGAAAAATCTGTAGCAGTTCATGGTGCTGTGTAAAATAATTGGCATTAATTGCTGTTTGGAGCAGGAAATAAATGATTTTCGGTTGATATTACATAGAAAATAACTTAATGACAGTTGCTATTAAATGGGTAAAATTGTAAAAAGGTAGTCAATGAAAAATATTGAGCATGGAAAATTTTTCTATTAGGAAAATTTTTCATTAAATGCCTTGGTATTCAGCATATGGACCGTTTATCCACAGTCATCTCCCATTTTCTGATGGGTCAGCTCAGCCTGATTGGAGGGCACTGTCAGGGCACTCCTGCACTGTGGGGCTGCATTAAGGTGCTGAGACAGAGCCCCCCAGCTCATGGTGCTCAGGGTCCTTTCCCCAGCCTCACCCCCTGGTCACGCTGCACTTCTTAGCCAAAAATGCCCTCTTATTTCAGTTTTGAGATTCTTGGCTTGTAATTGTTCTGAGATACCATAATAATTATTCACTGCAAAGCTAATATAGGCCTTGCTGGGAAGAAAGAGCATCTAACATCTTTATGTTCTTCTCTCCAAGCCACAGTGCTTCTCTGACCACCCATTATTCCGGGCGAGCATGAGAAGGGAGGCTTTCAAATCCCTGGATTTGCAGGAGCCAGCAGAGCCAGACAGGATCAGCTGCGTGGGGCTGTCAACTTCAGAGATATTTCTCTGTGCAGTCCTCGCCACAGCTTCTGAAATAGGGTGGGCAAGCTGTGTAGGCAGTGGTGATCAGCCTGATTGCAGGTAGTGCAGATACAAAGGTTACCCCAGCAGCTATAGGGCTGCAGAGCAGAATGATGTTTCTCCTGTCCTTTGCCTTGGGAGAGAACAACCTGTGCCTATAAATAGAATCTGCTCCTTTTTTCAAACAGCTGAAGATGCCATCCTTTTCAAAATCAGTTTTCTCTGCTTTACCTTGAGGTCAGGATTCAGTCCTGAACAATTTTGAACAGGAAAAGAGTGTTTTTTGCTCAAGCAATCCAATTTTAAGCTGCTCAGTCTGCAGTTCTTTTCACACATACCCACTCTTCACATGCTCTTGATGATCTGCAAATAAACAAACAAAAAAATCAACAGCCACCAGTTGTGAGTTGGCCAGCCCACTCTGTTGGATTGCACTGGAATTGTGTAGGCACAGGGATATTAAAAGAACTGTGTTGAAAAGGTTTTGTGTATAAGGCTGAACCTCGTACAGAAAACGTATGTGATTGTTATTGCACAGAACTGGATTACACAATTAGCTGAGACAGAAATAACAGAGCCTTTAAAAAATTCACTTCACTCTCATTTACTTTATTCTGTGAATCATAGAGATCCAAGGCCACATAATGAAAATTGGAAAGGAATATCTGAGTCCTGTGATGAGCTCTAGGCAGCTCCAATTCCTGCCATCAGACAGAGCTCCTCACTGGCTCAGAGGCAGAACAGTAACCTGTAACCTGAAGGTTTGAAATTCCAGCAACAAATCAGAACCCAGATCCCAGCTCCTGCTGTGATCTTGGCTTACCCTTATTGCTTTTGGAAATCTTGAGTTCTTCTTGCAGCATTATGGCATGAAGCTTCAGCAAAAATTGCAGCACAGATGTTGATGTGTAGAGGTGAATTCAGATTAGATTTGGACTGGGATCAGAATTCAGACTTTGTGGGGCTGAAGTATGTAAGGGACCTGTGTTGTGGGTTTGGCCTGCTCTGCTCATGAAAGTCATATTTTTGGATTGTAGGTTTCCTGGATAGGCATCCAAATCAATGTGCACAATGAATGATGTACAAAACATGAAAGGCAGCTTTTCTAAAGAGCTCCACAGCCACATTTTGAATGGTGCTGGTGTCAGTAGCTGCCTAACCAGAATTACAGAAGTGCCTGGCCACACTCTTCTGATTTCCACTGAGCTTTTGGAATTCCATTAAGTGTTAGCTGACTTGTTCAGGTTGCTGGAGGACTTAAAAAACAGGCCCTGACTTGAGCTGGGAGGGCAAATCTCACCCATCTGTACTGGGCATAAATCTGTGAGTCAGATCTTTCTGCAGATCCTCTGCGTGGGATTTCCTGGGGGAGATCTCTGCACAGAGTTTGTGGCAGCTCTGGAGCTGCATCACTGCAAGGGAGGGCGAAGCTGGAAGCAGCAGAGTTTAGTGAATGAGTCTCTGCAGTGTGGGTCACCTACAGGCTTGGGGCAAGGTTAACCTTGGAATTGCTGCTGCACATTCTGAGGATGAACAGTGTGGGTATCTCTTTAGGAGAGTGGTGGCATCAATAATCTGATAGAAAGTCCCTCTAGGAAGCTGGTGCTTGCTGCACTTTGAGCAGGGCAGAGATTCTGAGAAATAAACCTTGTGATCTTTCTGCTTTTCAGCTGCTCCTTTGCAGTATATGGTGGAAGGCTGGGCAGTTTCTGGTTTTCTTGGGGGCCATTCACCTGTCCTTGGGAGCTGCTGCTGATTAATTTGAATGTGGCTAAGATAGCTGGCAGAGTGCTTTCTTTCCTTTTCTTTTTCATTTTTTCTGCATTTTCATGGGGTGCAGTATCACTGTAATTCACATGTGAATGTTAGTTTGAATGGTGTTATTGTTGCAAAAAAAGTTTAAGAGGAGCCCGAGGGTGTAGAATATTATTGAAATGAAAGTTTTTTTGAAACTCATATTTCAGAGCTCATTAACTTAGCCAGTTCTGTGGGGGGTAGGGATCAGTAAATGAACAGTGATTATCTATAATCTCTGTGCTGGTGTCTGCCTCAGCTTCCTGTCTAGCTCTGTATCTAGAAAACAATTTATATAATTGTACATATGGTACAGAGAGAGAATTAATCTATGGAACTCATTGTTTAACACTGGCAAAAATGCAAGGTCAAAGGATGACTGCACATGTAATCTTTGATTTGAACTCAAAGTCAAGTCAGAGTGAGAACCAAGAGAGTCAAAACTCATGAGCTGGGCTCCATGGGGAACCAGCAGAGTCTATTTTCAGTTCAGGATTCATCTTTCTTTGGTGGTTGGTTTGGTTCCACATCTGGTTAAAGAACCCCTGAAGGCTGGATTTCTTTTTCTTCTTGTAGATACATACATTCCTTTCTGCCTTTTCATAGAAGAACTTGGATAATTTCTACTGAAGTGTTCCAGCCTTAGAAAATAGCAACTCTAAAGAGTAAAGTTTGAGAAAATTGGTCAGATGAAAAATAGGAAATTTTCCTGCTCTTGTTCCAGGAGTAGCTCCTCAGTTTAGCTCTAACTTGTGGTGGACAAAGTACAAGAACCTGTAAAATATCATACAAAGTCACTGAGGGACACCTAGACAGAGTAGGCTGTGACTCTCAACACCAAGAGCAGTATCTCAAGTGTGGCTATTCTTCAGCTCTGACAAATGGAAAAGGCTGTCTTAGAAAGTGTTCCTGATTGTAAACATAATTTTGTAATTTATTAGACAGAACCTCCCCTCCAACTCACTGCATTTACATTATTCTCCTTTTCCTGCAGTTTTGGATCCAGCATTCCCAAAGCCATCTGCAGATGTGGCTCTGCCACTCTGGGCTCACCTCTGCCATGGCTCACCTCTCCTGCTACTCTGCTCTCCCACAAGGCTTTTCCCTCCACTGCTGTTCTGCTTCCTTAACCCAGAATCTCTTCCTCTGATGTTTTGCTCTCCTTGCTCCCTTGGAATTCATCATCTTCTTGTCCTACAGGACCTCTGCTCCCGTTATTTTACCCTGAAGATTTCCCTGTCCCCACTCCAACTCCTGGCAGGATCAGGGAGCACTGTCTGCAAGAGTGACTTCCATCTGCAAGTTTCAGCACTGTATGCCCAAGGCAGGAGGGAAGGGATTGCTTTTTATTTTAAAACACTATTTGGGAGTAATAAGAATTCCTGATTACGTTTTTCAAATAAAAACCAAGAGTTGTTACATGGATAACCCTAGGGTTTCATTATTTCTCTTTTTTTAGCATGCAGTATTTCACAGTGAAGATTTTGGGTCCATTTACACTTCCCATTCCCACTCCATGGCTCCCAGAATATGGAATTCCACCCAGTCCCGTGTGGATTCCTTGTGGAATTGGGACAATTCATTGAAGACATTGGAGGGTGCAAGGGCTGGCAGGATTTGCTCTCTTGAGTGCACTGATGTCAGCAGTACCACTGTCCATACAAGTGGCACTCAATGTGCTGGTAACTGTTCCTGTCCTCTAACAACAACAAACTGAACTTGTCCCTCTCTTTTTCTTCTTGACCCTTTGACCACTCCAGGCTTTCTGGGGTTCTTCCTTCCCTTTTCTCATTTTCTTTCCTTTGCTGCTGGAAATGTAACAAGAAAATTTCCTTTCTCCAGATTCGTAGCCAACCCTGCTTCTTTCAATTGCTTTTACTCAGGGCCATCTCAACTCCTCACTTTGAATTTTTATTAAAAATGCTGAAAGTGGGATGGGGAGTTTATGGTCCTGAGCTGACTTTTGAAAATAAACCAGTGGCAGTTCAAAGCCAGGACAGCTGCTGGTAGCTGCCATTCAGAACTCTGGCTGCCAGTCTGATTTTTAAAATTACTTCTTCCCTCTTCCCCTCCCACTGTAATAGCTTCATATTCCACATTGAACCTCAAAGCTGTGATGTCACCTGGGGGCTGTATGTATAGCAAGAGCCAACTTAAACATTACTAGGCTTTTAAAACTGAAAAAAAAAAGAAAAATAAGTTCCTTCTTACTTCTCTGCCAGGGAGACAGCAACACCAGGGCTAAAAAAGCCCTGCCTGTTGTCAAATGAATGCCAAGGATGTGAAAATAGGGCCTCCTGGTTTTTTTTTTTTTTTTTTTTTTTTTTTTTTTGGCTTTTGTTTGTTTGTTTTGCTCCAGTTTCTGCTCTGCTTAAAATCAGTGTAATAAATTCAGATCCAGTCTGAGTCAAATGTTGGGGCTGGTGCCAGCTCACCAATTGCTGTAGGATGGGCACTCAGATCTGGGGCTGGGAAGGGAAAAACCTCTCCAGCCTTTGTGTACTATTTGCATGCATCTGTACATACATATCAGGTGCCAAAAATTGCCAAAGGTTACAAACTCCAGGCTTGCTCTCTTGCTGGTGCACTTAGCAGTGCTGCAGTATTTTGAATAATCTCCTTGATGAATAGTTTGCTTAATAGATTTGGTCAGGAATGCAAGCCTCAGATCAGGCTCAGATTTCCTTAGACGTGATGTTGGAGGGTGACAGTGATTAAAAGTAATGCTGGAAGTTTCCTTTGAAGTTTTGGTCTGCAGCAGCCTGCAATGCTCATGACCTTGGGCAGCCCTGGAACTTCCATCTTCACAGGGTCAGCCCTCGCCTAGAGGTAATGGCATTGCTCTCCTTGCACACGCAGTGATGAATGAGCAGGACTTTGGTGATATTTAAAGTGAGTTTCTCACCCAAGTTCTTGAAGAAAAAAGGAAGTTGCCTTCCTCTGAGATAGTCAAGGAATGTTTTGGGTTGGAAGGGACTTTAAAGATTGCCTGAGGAAAGGGTAAATAATATTTTTTTGTTTGTTTTGTGAGTCCCCGAAGGTAGCTGCTGCTGCAATTATAAAGCCAAATAGTGTCCTTTTGGAGAACTATTAACAATGACATAAAGAACCTATTCATCAGGAGCCACAGTGTCAACTTGAGTTTGCTAGTGCAAAACAAACAGGAAACTGAGATGCTGTTTTGGGGAGAGGAGAGAACTGCTGTGGGGAAGGCATTACATTATGGGAACCTTTTTCTTTTAACAATAACATTTAATAGCCTTTAAAAGAGCATTTTCCCCATTCCCCCAAGTAATTTCTTGGCAGGGAGTTAAGTGAAAGGAAGGAGGTTTTTTTCCTAAGGGCTTTTATATGATACTAAATAAATCCAGCGGCCTTGTGAACAAGAAACCCCTCCCCTGTGCTGCCCAGACTGTCTCTTACCAGCGGCCCTGGAGTGGCCTGATGGTGTTTGACTGGTGAGTGCTGAAAGCATTTCCAAGCCACACTGAGGGCTGAGCTCTCCGGCGGATGCCAGATGGAACCGGCATCAAGTAATTATTATTATTATTTATTAATTATCCACCTCACTAATGTGCAGAGCAATTTAACGCCGTTAAAAGGCACATTATGAGTGGAAAACAGGAGGCCTTGTCTTGAAGGCTGTGTCTATTCTCCAGGGGCAGACACTTCCTCCTAAAGAGAGAAGTTTCTCCTGAGTCGAGGCAGAAAGGGACGGACTCCTGGTCACCTCAAGAGTGCCTCTTCTGCTCCCCTTCTTTCTACAGTGACCTTACAAGCCCTGCTGCCACACATGGTGCAGGGATGGGCTGCTGAGTCTGCCCTGCTCTTTTTTAGATCATATCCCACATGTACAAGGGTCCCTCAGTTGCATTTCTCCCTGGATTCCCTCGGCGCCCTCAGGGAAGCAGGCAGAATTTCTCCCTGAATATGGAATTGGTTCTACAGCTGAAAGGAGGTGGTAAATGCTGGAGCTGCAGATCAACATTGTGCATTTTTAGAATCATGTCCAAGGAAGGAAGAAATATAAGCAGCTGTTCACAGAGTGACTGAGAGGTGACATAAAGAGAAAATACCTTTTCTGGCAACCAAAGGTAGCATCATCTCGCAGGGGTCAAGATGTGGGTCCTTTTTCCTTCCTCTGTCATGCTGTGGCTTGTGTACCTGTATAATTTTGGATTTCTCATAGTGTGAGGCTTAATATTCTTTGCCTCCAACGTCAGCTTTCCCTACAAGCTAGAAGTGTTCATTTGAGCACAAAATAAATAATGCTTATAGGGAGAGCTGGGATGAGGAACAAGCCATGCTGGGAATTGGAAGGAATCAGATCAGAGAAACAAGCGACAGCAAAAATGTGGAACCTCTCCTGACCCCTCCTTGCACATTTTTTTTCCTGAAAACTTCCACTCTGATCTTTATTCCCTCTGCCCCCACTCACCCCTTATGTGGGCAGGAGTGCAGGTGCTGAGGGGTTTGCAAGGATCTCCCAGTGTCTGGTTTGTAGCAGAACAGCCAGTGCTGAGGTTTGAGGAGCTGTTAGCTGCAGCTTTGGGAAACAGGAGGGAGTCAGAAATAAAGAAGTAAATCTACTTTTCTGCTTGACATCAGTCTTGGTGAGACAGAGGGCTTCAGACTCCTTGACCCAACTGAGACTGACCCTGGTTTGCCTCCTGAGGTAGGGGGCATTTCTTACTATTTTGGCCGCAACTGTTAGCTTGTCTGAGGGACATTTTTGATTGAGTTTAAAAAATAAACAACAGCACTTAATACTATATTCAGCCTGTGAACTGGACTGAATATTGTGCTGACGATCCAGTTCTTGACATTTGCATGCCAAGGAGCTATGTAGTGCAATGTGATATTTATTATTCATGCTCTCATGTACCTCATTTTCACTCTGTGTGACAGCACTTCTAGGATCAAGGTTCAGCACACTTCAGTGGACCTGGAGGCTTTCTGGTTCTGATGCCTGGAAGCAAAACAGAAAAGAAACATTTGGGAAGTGAGGTGTCTTTTGCCCAATGGGTTTTCTGTGCCAGTTAACCAGGTCTTTGGTCAGCACGCAAATAGGCACTATCCTGGGCTCAAGCATGCACCTTAATTAAAAGGATTCAATTAATGCAGACTAATTTAAGATTCAATTTAAAAAGACCTTAGTTAAAGCAATGTGGATAGCTGTGTAGACACTTTGATCTTTCTAAACTAGAGTTTTTTAGCTGAGTTTAAGACATTTAGGCCAATGTGAAACAAGATGCTTGCCAATTAGTAACAGGGGCTTAGCTCATCCTGGATAAACTGCTTTCAGTAAATCAGAATAAGCTTGTGGGCAGATAAGGACTAAATAGGTCAGAGACAACTGGTGTTGACTTAATAGATTTGCATTTCCCTCTGAGTTAGTTTAGAGCTGATGCCCTCACACTGTAGGGCGTCTTTGCTGATAGTGCTGTTTTTCAGAGGAGCTATTAAGACGAGTTCCTGACCAACTATAAAACCCCACAAAATAATCTTTCCTCTTTATTTTGGTCTGCTTCTACTTCGAATATAATTTGTGTTTTGGATGTCTAAATTTTAAACCAGTGAATCTGCTTGTGGCTCTGATCCCTGGTGTTGATCAACAAGTGCACATGAACATTCTCATCCTCATCAGGAGGAGAAATCTGCTTTAAGGGAGGAGCTGTGCTAATGCCATTGTCCATTACAGTCCCCCTCTAGCAAATGATGCCTCTTTACCCTGGCTGTGGGGCTGGCCCCACCCACTGTAGTTGCAGAATATGCCCAGGAAAGGCCTGGACTGACAGTCACTGGGAGCATTGTGTGGTATTAATACCCATGAGCTCGAGATATTTTTGTGGGGTTAAATCACAGCGGGTGACAGAGATTCAAATCACATGTTTTTCCTTTCCTTTTTATGTCAAGTAGGCATTTTGCTGTTCTCTTTTAAGCAGACTCTGGAATGGCTGTTTCAGTGGTGAGATGGACCATGGTGTCACACTGCTGCCCAAATATCAGCTAATCTGATAAGACTTCTCCAAAGCAATGGTATATCCTTATCCATTAGGTTATGTAGATGAGAAAATGGAGGCAGAGAGAATCTCTATCATTTGTCTAAATCTGTACATTAAGTATTTGTCAGCCAGGGCTGTAAACTTGGATCTGCCAGAGCAGGAGACCATGACCTGCCTCAGACCATTTTATTTCTGTTGAAAAGGTTATTTGACATTTGCATTCAGCTTGCAAAATGCTTGGTTCCTGGCAGAATGTAAAACATTGGGCTGAGATGTAAACAAGAGGAATTAAAACCACACACCCAGGGCCAAAATGGGCTAATCTGTGTGGGCAAAATTAGATGCTGCAAGCAATCAAAACAAACCCTTGACTGACTTTTTATGTAAGAGAAGAGCATCCAGGTCTCTAGAGTTTAGACAGATTTGGGCTTATTCCTTTCTGGCATTGTGATCCTTATACTGTGATTCTTTGTAGACGTCCATGAAGATGGAAAGCTACACCCAGAGATCATTTTTAATTAAGAATAGTTGCTGTTATTTAGCATAGTGACATGGGCAGCGTATCAAGGGATTTTCTAACTTTGTGAGATAGACAGAATTGATGACAGAAGCCTTTCCTGAAAGCTAATTGTTTTGAGTGTATCCAAGGTTGTTCTTGCTCTGCCTGTGCTGTTAATCAGAGGGTGGAAGCTGGGGAAGCAGCACTGGGAGCAGCACAAAGGGTTCCAGGGGCACCCTGCTCTGCCCACGCTGGATTTGCTGCAGTTTTGGGCAGGAGCTGGAGTAGCCACAGGATTTCACTCTGCTCAGAAGCAGCTGCCATCAGTATCCCAGGGTCAAAGGAGCAGTTCCAAGACTTGGACTCTGACAGATCCTTTCCTGTTTGTCCCAGAGTTGTTCCCTGAAGAGCCCTGACAATCCCCATGGGGCGCTTCAGTAGTGGGGCATTTGGTTTATGGAGTGCCTTTGTGCAGAAGGCAGCATTTCTGTAGTCGCTGTGTTTTGATGATGATTTACAGAGGAATCACTGTTGGGTATTTGTCCTGGTTGTTATGAATTTTCAGTCCTACCATGGCCTGAGATGGGGCTATGGGTTGCTTGTATCTGATCTCAGTGAACCACTGGGCTTTCACACTGAGATGTGACTCTTAATTGCAATGTAACTCTTAATTTTCTCCTCTTTATATCTATGATTTTTTTTTTGTAGGTAAGTTTTAAGTTCTCTGCAAGTCCCATGTCTTTATCACACTTGGGAAGAAAGGATTTATATTTATGAATAAGATTATCGAATGTAAAATAATAATAGTAAAAAACCACAACAGTAAAAATTCTTGTGAGAGTCTGGGCCATGCTGGTAGTCCTGTCAGGATGCAATTGAAATTAAGTTCTTCTTCTTCTTCTTTTTTTTTCCTTTTGTAAGGAATATTGGAGCATTTCTAGGGATAAAGAAAAAAACCTCCATGTCAATGAGGGGTTAAAAATATTGACTTTTGGTTCTTATAATAGGAAGACTTTCCTTAGTTCTGCAGGCAGGCTCGTATCAACTTTGAATTCAATTTAGGGATTGAATTTAACATGCGTAACCCACTGGGTTTGAAACTATAAAGGGACTTAAAAATGTACAACAGATAGGACCTTAGAAGTCTAAAGGATCCTTCACAAGATGAAAAGTATTTTATGTTGTTTGAGATACAGTAGTCTCTGAATTACACTTCAAAAAGCTTAACACATCCTTAAAATACATTCACAAGGGAAGATAATAATGTACAGTTTTAAATTTAGGCAGTGCATGTTCACCAATAAAGTTTCATCATCTTGAATAATTTAAGCTAGTGTGGATATTATCATTGAACTTACAGAGAAAACTGAAAAATGTGGAGACCCCTGCTTAGTGCTGATGACTGTGTAATGCTGTGAATGGTTGTAAATTCTTTGGGGAATCCACTGATGCATTCTTCTTGTATATTTATAACAAAACTCTGATATTAAAGTTTCATTTTCTTCTGTTTTAAACCTAAGCTAAAACAGGAGTAAAAAAGCCATTGAGGAATGCAGAAGTATTACTAATGTTTCAGAAAATGGAATTATTAACCATAACACAATAATGCTCAAGGCCTGCTAGATGTTGCCTACTGATCAACCCGCCTTGAAATTATGTTTATTTGCTTAAGTGAGTTTTTGGTTTATATTCTGTGAAAGCATTTTTTTTTCTCCCCCCTGTGCATGAACCCAAAATTGCTTAGTCTGTGTCCTTCTCCCTTGGATGTGATACCATAGCAGCAGCAGCAGCAGCACACGCAGTTGCTAGCTAGGTAGCTTATTATTATGGTCACACTCCAGCACACAGCATACTTGTTGGAAGTTTCCAGAAATATTGCACTGCAGTCATTTTCCTTGCCGTTATGCTAATGGAATCAGGAAAATCAATTGTCCTTAAGGAACAGGGGAATGAGATGTGCTGTAAATGCCACAGGATGAGTGATTGGTTGATTGCAGGGATGGTGATTCAAACACGCCTCATCTCTACATTATCCTGATGAATTTTTATGGCCCTGCCTTTTTTTCTTCTATAGCTGTGGAGGAAGGTTTATGGCTTGCAGCTTTTTAGTTGATTGAATGCAGCTGGCATTGTTGCAGTGCAGAACAAATAGGTACTTTTTCTTTACAGCCTTAAAAGTAGATTGAAGAAATTGCGCACCAACATTTTTGCAACAAAAGCATTCTTAAAAATGCAGATATTTTATGAAATTACTTTGCTCTCCTTCTCTACTGTCAGTAATCTTTCTATCAGAATAAAGGACAAAAATTGCTTGAGATTCTAGAGGAACATAGCTCCAATTTTTTATTCTTATCACAAAGAAAGCTAACTAAGGAGTTTCATTAGTATTCATTTTAGCCCAACGTAATTTTCTCCTTCCTAGTAACAAAAAAAGAAAAAAATGTATGCCTGTAACACCACTGAACCAAAGAAGGTCATCCTAAGTATATCAGCATTTTCTGTAACTCTTTCAGATTGTATTCACAAGGTAGTAAAGATAACTGCTTCAGCTCAAATTATAATAGTTCCAGTTACAGAATATAGAACACTATAATATAAAGGGTCTTATTTGATTGAATAAAACAACACCCATGATCAGCTCTGAGTGCTGAGCTGCTGACAGCTAAAGCCAAACACATAACAGCATTCTATTTATATCCAATTAATTTGCTGATAATTTATTCTCCCACTCTACAATTTCCACATTACAGACCACGTTGATGTGACGTAGGGAACCTTTTTTGGAGGGTATTTTTCAAAGATGGAAACTCAGCTTGTTTTTCCCCTTTGAATCAGCAATCCCTAAGAGGCAGTAAAATTTGGGTTACAGTATTTCCTTATAGAGTTATGTTGCTGTGTTATTGATGACATTTTGACTATTTTGCCATTACATTTGGCATGTATTTATTATTTTCAAACCCAAGAGGTCTGTAACAGCTATGCACTGTGGCATCTCACTGGCACAGTCATGCCTGTGCATTTTGAGCCTGATTTATAAAAACTTTGTCTTTCTTGGGCTACTGAGTGGTGCCTTTCAGCCACAGGATTACCTGGTGATAGTTACAGGAATCCATGAGAATTTAAGATGAACTCAAAACATTATTTCCCCCCTGCCTAGATCTGGTGATGTTATCTATAGGTGAAAATATGAGCTGTTGTTTTAAATACAGGAGGCCTGATTCACCACTGTGTTTAATCTCATATAATAAATTGCATCTGTGCCAAGCGGGTGCAAAATACCACAGCTGATGTGATTGGGGAATTGTGATTTGATCGCCTTTTACACTCAGTTTGCACAGGTGTTAATATCAGCATGTGAGGAGCACCAAAATGAAAAATAGTCCTTCTGTATGAAAAATTAAATCCGAACTCGTGGTATTGTAAGGTTTTGCTTTTACACCTGCATCGCTGCAAAGATAAAATGCCTCTGATATTTGCATCAAAATAATTTAAAAGCACGTATCAATGAACAAAAGAAGCATTTAGGTGTGACAGGTTATGGTACACACCCTGAGTAAATGTAGGCTTAAGTAGGACATAAGTAACACACAGCCCTTGTCCTGTGAATTTCACTTACTGACAGCATTATAACGAGAAGCAGAGGTGCCAGATCACAGGGCTAACCTGAACAGAGGAAATGAAATATGATTTTTTTAGCATTGTGATGACTCTGTTCACGGATGTCATGGATATTGATGACACTGTGCTTTAGTTTTTGCCGCCAGGTTACTGGAAGCAATTTTATTTTTATTCTTTTCATCTTGTTACCTCTGTTATCAACACTTCCCTACAAAATCTTCCCTTGTGTTTTCTTCTTGTTTCAGATACATGCACAGATAAAATTATTGTGAATTGCAAATGCCCATTATTGGAAATATATACTTTCCCTATCTATTGTCTGTCAGATAGATTTGCTAGAATTTAATTTTATACACATAAGATTGTTCTTTCCAGTGTCCTGGTTTCGCAAGGAAGCAATTTCCTCAAAATAATTCATTGGTAATTCACTAATGTGAAATTATAATGAGCTTCTCAAGTTACTTGTTAGCATTGATTCTTTTTTAATCCAAAGTATGTAAACATAGTCCTGTTAACACATTTATAGTTAAAATTGCAGAAGTTATTAATCTTCCTTTTGGTCGTAATGGCTTTGATGTGATCTGTGTCAGCCATGGTGAAGCAGAAGAGCAGTGGCTGCGTCACGAGGGTTCACCAGGACAGATTCATGTTTTCCACAGCGCGTGTGGATTTCAAGACGGTTTTCATTGATAACGCTTTAAGAATGGCTGATTATCATAGTTACACAGGCAGCCAGCCAGAGTCAGCCTTCCCTGGCTAATATGAATGGTTTTTCCTGTTTATGTTCTGGTCAACCATCTAAGGGGCTGCAAGGAAGCAGAAAGAAACCATTTTGAATGTTAATGGATGAGGGAAAATCACGGCTCATCAGATCACAGAGCCCACGCTCGTTCTGGTGGGCAGCGAGCAGGAGATGCTCCCACTCTGCCCAGGCAGTGGATAAATATCCCTGGTGGAAGTAAGAGGGCTCTGACAGTCCTGCCTCCTGTGGATGTTTGCATCCTCAGTGCATTTATTTACATTAGGGTTGTTTGTGCTGTATTATGCCTGATTGAACCAAAGTCTCTTGGAGAGCAAAGTGCTTTTATTTTGACATTTTCACATGGAAGTCAGCCATCGCCTCTATAAGGAGAGTAAGCAAGATTTATGATGGGAATATTGATTTCCTTTATACTCTGGTATAAAATATATCTAAGCACAAAAGATAAGCTAGATCTCTTTGTTTGCTCCTTCTTGCCGTCCGATGTCAGGACTTGTTGGAAGTGCCTTGATATTTTAAGTCATAATGCAGCGAGGAAGGCAATTTGAGATTGTCTGTACATCTTTATACGTGTAGTTAAAACCCTTAGAGGGTGAGAGTTTCAGCAAGACTGGGCAGACCTGGGGGAAGGGGGAAATGCCTTCCAGCAGCCCAGTGGCACCTACAGCAGCTCTTTATTCTGCCCTTGATGTGCTGTGCAGAGAAGGGAAAATTGTCTGTGCTCCTCTGCTCCACTTCAACAATGGCCAGGTTGGGGTTTGAGGACAGTTTTATGCCTCTCTCCTTCTGTGTCTGCCATGAGGAAGCTGCAGCAAGGATGGAGCTCCCAGCTGTTGTTACCAGCCCTGTGTCCTCTCCAGGTGCTGCTGCTCTGAACACAACATTTGGGCCCGATTTTCCAAAAGCTTTGTGTGCAGTGTTAGCCCTGGCCACACTGAATCTGTGAGCTGTGTCTGACAAACAGCTCTCTTTACAATGAGAGCACAACCAGCCCAACAGCAAAAAAAAAAAAAAAAAAAAAAAAAAAAAAAAAAAAAAAAAAAAAAAAAAAATTCCAAGATTTGAGTCCTGGTAATTTGGTTCCTTCATCCTTTGCTTCATTTCTTATGGGGCTGATTTTTTTCCAGGTAAGTTCACCGAGGTAGGAGCAACACAGACACAAAGTTAAATAATGATGTTAACAATACTGTGACTTTTTGCCATTTGCCAATTTGCACAAACTTATTGGACGCATTGGAGATAGCTGGCATTAATAATGCACCAACTCCACATTTTCTCCTCCTCTCTTTGGATCTCTCCTTATTACATGTATTGCTTGACCTTAAAAAGAGAATGAGTAATTTTTCCCTGGAATAGAAAGTCTTTCTACTCTGGTTTTAAACTGAAAATAGAACCCAGCTCACAAACCAGAAATTCATGATTATATCAAACGTTTATGTATCACAGGGTGTGATGTGCCTTACTATTCCTTATTGGAAACCACCAACAAAAGAGAGAAATGTCAGTTAACCTTGAAGTAAATTAATTTGGGAACCTAAGTACATCCTTTTGTGACTCCCCTTAGTTAACGTGTACTATGAATAGAGAAATAACAAAACCGTGAGGATCTGAATACTCTAAATAATCCCACTAGGGGGTGCAACAGAGTAAATTATTTCTTTCATGCAAATGCGTTAAACTTGCTGAGAATCAGAATTATTCCTTGTAACCGAGCCAGCTCCAGGAGTGACTGAGGCTCGAAATGTGAAGTATTGTCTGCCTGCTACTCCTCGGTCATCAGGGCTAAGGCTTCAAGGCAATTCTGCTGGAAGCCGGGCACCACCTGAAGCAGGGAGCTGAATTGCTCTCTTGACAAGTCTGTGCTCTGTGTGACAAGGGGAGGACAGAATTATCCCTGTTTGCTCTGGAATTAGACATGTGTATAGTTTTCATATGGAAATATCTGATATGTCTATTTTTCTGAAACAAACATGGCTCTTCTTGTATTTTTTTTTTTAATTTTTAGGTGCTATGAATGGCAGAAGTATCAAGTAAGAGCCATTTGATGTTTCAGTTTTCTTGCTGCTTTGTTTTTATCATGCTCAATTTCTATGCTATGCTTTGATGCTGTGCACCCATTTTTTGGCTGTAAATGCAGATTTCACATATTGTGTGTGTTCCAACAGAGAAAGAAAGATTTACTGGTATCCTATGCAAAAAAAAAAAAAAAAAAAAAAAAAAAAGAAAAAAGAAAAAAAAGGAAAAAATAATTAAAAAATCCAGATATAATTATGCAGTGGCATTCTATTTTAATGGAAGTTACAGATGGATACAGCTTCTGCTATCCAATAACAGCTGATGTGCAGCCAAGGTGTACACTGTACCAACAGGCTAACAGTGCTGAATGATTTCTGTAAAAATTGTCTTTTTTTTCCCCCTGCAGCATTTATCTGCAAAGGAAGTCTTTCTGTTTCTCCTTTTGTTACTGGAAAAAAAAAAAATCCCTCAAAGGCCTGTTTATAAATGAAGTGACTTGCAATTTCTTGCTGGATTGATGAAATTATTGACTCATTTTAATGGTGCAACATGAGTCAAATTCAGGTGCTTTGGCTGGATGTTTGCTTGCAGGATTCCTTGGTCAAAGGCTGCAGAGGGGTTGTGTGTGGAAAAGAGCAGTTCCTGCAGGTCTTTCTGAAGACAAATATTTAATGAGAGATTGTGCAGATAATTTTGCAATGCAATAATTGCTTGGTGTGTGTATGTGCCCCTGTTTGCGAGTGCCGCTCTCTGAACCCCTGGTTTGTATGCCATCAGAGGAAAGATAAGTTGAAATAATGTAAGGGATGGCGTAAATTGAAGAAATGTAGGAAATTCAGTTAAAGGCTGAAATGTCATCTTCAATTCACCCCTGCTGTATTTAGTTATTGCAGCACACTTGGTACAGAAGGTCATCCACTGCTCAGAGAAGGCACTATTAGCTCTGATGTGCAGGTACCAGAGGATAAGTGAAGGATGATGTTTTGGCCCAACTTTGGAGTTTTCCTGATTTTTTTCACTTTAAATCAGTCTTTTAATGAAACCTTGACAGGTTCGTCCTATAATTGAGTCTCTCCCTTCTGGACTTTTTTCTGTTTGTTTACAGTAGTTTGCAAGCTTTTTATTTTGCATGGTTATTACTTCCATGTATTTATGAGTCTGGGTTATCAGGGTCATTCTGATGACCATCCCTTAGTGCTACAGAAATGCTGTTTTTTTTTCCCTGAAGTACTTTAACAAAGATTTGGAATAACCATGGGCCAGTGTTAAACATGGAGCTGGGGTTCCACTGTCGTTTGAATGGGTGTTTATTACATTTTTAGAAGGATTCCTTTATTGTGCAGAGCTTAATTCAGGTAATATTAGCTTCTCTGGTGTTCTCTTTGTGAAGATGCCTTGCAGCCCTCTCTGTTTAGGGGCTCCAAATCCAAGCAAGATGCAGTCTAAAGGGAGAACTTTCATCCACCTGGCTGGGCCAAAGCCCTCTGATCAGTTATGGTGCTTGGAGATCCTAATTCCATCCCAAATCCTCCCATATGCAAATTCCCTCCTAACTGTTTCAGGGAAGACTTTAAATAACCTTTGTCTGGTTCTGGAGGCTCCGAGTGATGGGCAGTTCTGCTTTAAAGGCCGGATTGGGGTGGCTGACCTTGCTTCCCTCAATCAATGAGGAAGGAAAGGCCAGGAGCTGGGATAAATGCCTTGCCCTTGCTCAGGGCAGAAAGGAGAAGCCAGGAGCAGCAGTGGAAAGCCCAGCAGCAGCACTGCATACATGGATGCAGAACATGTGTGCTCAACACCAGGGCTGTTTAACGATGGCTGCTTTATCGTTTATCAATTTCACACTCGGTAATTAGTTTATCTCTCCATTGCTGCTTCAAGAAAGCCTGGCCTCCCACGTTCCTGCAGCCTTTGCTCACTCCTGCCCTTCCCTGCCCCCTCCCCATCACCTTCAGTCAGGGCAGGGTCAGGGAGGCAGGCTTGGTGTGCCACATAACCAGGGAGCTACAAGAGCGCAACACCAGGAGTGGAGTGGGCAGGTCCTAAAATAGATCTGCTGCCAGTGAAACACAACCTTTTCTCCTTTGTGACATTCATTTTGGGGCTCTTACTCCCTCTTAAGCTTTGCTAGTTCAGCTGCATGTGGGCTGTGCAAAACAGGGACAGAAGCAAAACAAACCCAAACAAAATAATGTAATTGCCACTTTCCCAGGCTGGTCACAGGTTGTGCTTACAACATGAAATTAATACCTCTGCTCTGTAGTATAAAAAGGGATCTCGTAGGCTTGTCATTTCTGCTTGTTGGGGTAGAGCCAAAGAGTCATTTTTCAGAGGAAGCCACAGAGATTTGTGATTTTGAACTACCTGGTATTCCAAGTTTTCAAACATCTCTTGCTTCAGATGGCATATTGCTGTGCAGCTATCATGGTCAGGGCTAAAAAAAAAAAAAAAATCTTGAAAGCTCTTCCAGCTTTTGGCACCTAAATCCTTTGGCATGTGGATTTATTCAGAATAAATTGACAGTCAGATCAGCAGACCCAATATGTGCTTCATTAAGTGTTTGACAAAGACACGTTAGGCAGTATCAGTGCATGAGGCTGTTGATGTTTCCTTAGTGGTAAGCAGTGCAGTGTGGCACAGGGCACCCCAAAAGGTTGAGGCCATGAGGATGAGTGTGCAGAATAACCTGCTGGAGAAGTTGGAGAGGCAGCTGCACCATCTCAGCTGTGGCCATGCAATAACCAAAGGCATAAACTTAATTTTCAGTGGAGATCTTTGGAGCACAATGGTAAGGCAAGGAGCCAGGGTGATTTTTGTGGAGCTGAATTCCAGTTATAAGAACGGTGCTCTGTCCTTATGTCGAAGATGGACACAAATATCCTGGCACATATTTCAAATTGCTTTGCTTGTCCATGGGGGGATTTTTCTTTGTGCAAACAGCCATGGAGGTGACTGGGAGCCTGTTTGCACGTGCTCTGGTTATGTACCCTGGGGATTTGACCTTTCCACATCAGCCTGACCTGGGAAGAGCTCAGCTCACAGTGGAAATGCAGGATCCAAAACATCTTTTAGTGGGTAAACAAATCCCACTGTAGCCAGGGACAGATAATGATTATACATCTTTGCCAGTAACTAAAACCACCCGTATTTGGAAGGCAATGCCTGGGCAAGTGTTTTCTCAGTAATTTTTAATAAAATTTAAAAATGGGCATAGCCTGAATTCTGTCAATGTGTGAGCTGCACAGGCTGTACTGTAGATCTGCTGGGACATTCTCTGAGCAGGATGCTCACTTGCAGCTGTGACCTTGGCTGTGACTCCTAGGCAGCGTGTTCACCTCCTAAGGAAGGAAATCTGAGCTACATGTTGAGTGAAGTATTCTGTAAACACCAAAAACACATCAGCAAGTGGCTGCATTGATAGGCCACTGTTTAGACAGTGTCCTCTGAGATCCTTCTGTGCTGAAACTGCACATGGTATCACTGAAGGACAGGGAAGGGCTATTTATTAGATGTGTAGCATCTAAATAAGAAAACATTGACATTTTGAAGATCAGTGCCTTGTGCTGCTGTGATTTGTAGGACAAAGCCAAGGCACAGATGGAAGATAGACTTGCAGAAAAATTTTCAGGAAGGAGAAGCCAGCTTTGTCTTGAACAAACTGCATGAAATTCTGTTTCCTTTGAGATAACGTCTGGGGCCAAACCTGCTTTGCACATCTGAGAAAGCCTAGTTTACTTACATCACAAAATTCTGATACTATTTAGGATTATTATTAATAGATTTTTAAAAATAAAGAAACCTAGAATATTTTTGTAGGTGAAGAACTCAGCTGTAGGAACTGGCAGTGGAAAATCTTCATTAATTAGTGGAATTTTTTTTAATTCTTATGTTCCTAAGTATAGTATCAATTTTCAGGGAACACATGGCAATCACTTGTATGTTGACATTTCCTAGAAAAATCAGTTGGATACAGTGTAAGAGGAACATTGTCTAATATGAAGAAAATTATTTGTGATTCTCTAATATTTTAGCTGTGATTCTCTAAAATTCTCCTAGTGCCCAATCTTTTGTCACACTTTTTCATTTTTCTTAAAAGCACAGTTTAAAATAGCTGTATGGGACAGAGTTTATGGGGTCTGTGACAGTACAAAAATTACAAATCTTCCCATTGTGTCCATCTTTTGTAGCCCCTCCTGGGAAAGTGGCAGAATTTTTATCTCCACTGTGCAAATGTTCTGGATAAAATGTGTGGCTTGGGTTCCTGACATGTTTGCAGCAAGTGATGGGAACCTCATGGCACACCTGTGTGCAAACAATCCTGTGAATTGGTGCTCAATAGTATCTAAATATCAGTTTGGTCTGCCAGAAGTGCAGCATGAATTGGCAGGTTGAGAGAAGCAGAGGATGATTAAATATCTGAATGGGAACACACTGATTGACTTAGAAAATCTGGCTTAGTTCAGGGAAATAATTGGCAGGTGTTTTGCCCTGTTTGCTGACTTCAGAAATTTAAGAAATAGTGAGAATTTGTGAGATACCTGTAAAAAAAATCTGCATGTCACAGACAACAGCACAAGTGCTCAATTCAATGGCCAATATGAAAATGGTTTAGGTAGAAGAGTCTGTACAAATTAAGGGGCTTGTAAAGGAATAAAAGTAACTCATGATGGGAGGAAAAAAATGGGAGAAGAAAATGTGAGTGTGTGCTTGAATACACAAAGATGAAATCAGATGAAATGCCGTGTGAACATTTGCAGGGTGACTGAAGCCCCATTCAGGCAGGAGTGGCAAGGAGGCTCTGTTCAGTGCCAAGTTCACTTGTTGAAAACCGTGCTGTGGGGAAATGAAAATGAAGAAGAGATGAAGAGATGTTTTGGCCTTGTGATGACAATATGCACATTTTAATTGTTTGAAAAATCACATGTAAATCAAGAGCAGTGAAAGGGGTAGAGGCTCAGTTTCAAAAATAATCTGCCTCTGAAAATTAGGCCTTCACACCCAGAAATAGAAATGTGAGGCAGAGCCCATGGAAGCCAGTGCGCAGGCTGTCAGCCCCGCCGTTCCATTTGGAACGATCCATTTTGAAAACAGGAAAATTATGGTCGAGAAGCAATAAAGAGCTCAGTTATCTGCCGCCTTTCACTTTGTCTTGTTGCCTACACAGATGCAGAATGCCAAATTTCTGCTGTTTCTCTGGCAGTGCCTTGCGTGGGCGCTCCCAGAGCTTCCTTTTCCTTAGGAGACCGCGGGACGGAGGAGAATCAGATCCATGGCCACTTCTGGGGTGTGCAGTGCACAGAGGATGCCACGCAGCAAACAGAGAGGTGAGTTCCCAACACACAGAGCCTGGGGGTCTGTAGGAACGGGTGTTGCAGCAGAGAAGACCTCGTCAAATCAAGGATTTTGTTAGGCGGGAGTGTTAAGTGAGCCAAAAGCTACAAGAACGTTGCTGTGGGCCCCATCTGGGAAAATGCCACAGATGAGATATTGTGGGAGTATGTAAGAGGATAAGTGGTAGGAAAAATGATATCTCAACGTATATAAATCCTCAAAAAATACATGAGGGTATAAAGTCTTAATATTAATTTCAGCGATATTCAGGGGATTTTTTTAAAGTGGTACCTCTAGGGGCTGGAGTAAATAGTCCCCCTTAGTATAAACATTTGATTGAATTCCCAGCGTGCCAGAGTCATTGGGTATCACTAGTAGTCTGGAGTTACATGAACTGAAATAATGATTTCAGTGTAATCGAATCCAGCTCAGTGCTCCAAGGCAGGAACTGATCATTTGTGGACATTGGGAAGGAAATTTTCCATCCCTGTGCAGGGCTGCTTAGTGGGTGAGATGCACCATGGAAAATGCTTGTTTGGTTTAGTTTTAATTTCTTCCACAGGTCTAATCACTCAGTGGTGATTACCAAGTCCTGGGCTCATCTGTTGAGGGGAGTCATTACAAACAGTACTCTGGAGATCTCCCAAACAAAATATTAGTGAAAGAAGGTGAGAAAATCTCACCTGTGTTAGTTTTCTAAAAACTAACAGCAGTGCTGTGGGTCAGACTTTATCCTGGCCAAGGGAACAGGAATGAACCAGAACCTATCTTATACCTCTGCATGGAATGGATACACCAAAATCTGGGAATGACATGGGCTGTTCACACACCTTGAAGGACCAGAGGTTTCCACCTGGGTGGAAACCTCTTCCCATTTGAGGCCCATGACAACAGAGAAATATTCAGGGGAAATTGGGGATAAAGAACTATGGTTCTGAGGGACTGAAATTTTAAATTAATACAATAACTGCATTAATTTGTTCAGCGGAGCTAGGCTGTAATGCATCACTCACAGAGTAGTGGCTTTTCCTGTTGCTCAGGAAGGGCAGCTCCACTGGAGCCACTGAGTGCATTAAGAGCAGCCATAGAGGGAGATTGGGGCCAGCTAATGTATGATCACATCATGCCTTCCTCTTTACTGATTTTCTCAGAGGGCAAAACCTCGGAAGCTAGTCTTGGAAATGCTGCAGACAGCTCAAGATGCTGACCCAACATGAGAGGTATTTCCTCAGGGTATCGTAAAGAAAAAAAATTAAACCCTCTCTGAAAGCCTTGGCAAAGAGAGGAAGAAAGATCTGAGAGAAATGTAGTTCGAATGGTCCCTAATTTTAACACTGGAGTGTCACATGCATAATCCAGAAGGACATCTCTTCTACCCAAAAGGGCTTCACATTCCTGCTTTTTAAAAGTCGCATTCTTAGGTGGGTTATTTACAGCATTTGCCTCCGTGAGTGACAATATTCATAAATTCCATGGCCACTGAATGTGAGGAATGTGCAAATTAAGAGGAACATTTTACACTGAGCCATTGAAAAAATATGAAACCTTTTCCCCCCTCTTTTTTTTAAGCCAGAGGTACAGAAATCCTCAGGCCTTCACTAGAAAATTTTCCAGCCTGGACTTCTTTACATGGACTGCATATAAAGAGGTCCACATTACTGCATTACTGTAAAATCTCCCATTGATTTCAGCCATTGTGATCTGCTGGGAAAAATACTCTGCTCAAGGTTTTAAACAGCTGTGACCTCCAGGCAGCCTGGAAAGGGACATGGAGCTGGTGAAGAAGGCAGATCCTTCACCTGAAATGATCCCATGAGTGCATGGATCCATGCATGGTGGGTGGACAGCTCTGTTCCCATGTGGGAATGCCTTTGGGGCAGGGCAGAAAGGGTTGGATGGAGTGTGTTCCCAAGCCAGCTGGAGATCCACGTTCCAGGAGAGCCCCAGCTTGCTAACACAAGAGGATTGCTGCTCTGGCTCTTCTGAGAGCAGCCTCAGGCCGTGGGTACGTTTTAGAAAGTGGCTTGTGCTCTTCCCTGGGCCTGTAAATGAGAGCAATCAGGAAGGCAAGATGACTCCTCAGAAACACGTTCTGCTGGATACTGAAGGAACAAATCTAAGCCTTGCATTTATTAATCTCAGTTACATGAGACAGACTAATGGATTAAATGTATCTGTAATGTAGTTGCCAGTTAAATTTTTCACTGACCCTGAAGATGATATGCAATTTTCCAAATCTCCCTTGCTTAAGTGTATCTCAAAATCAAATATGTTGTTTCAGAGACACAAGGAACTGGAGGCAGATGTGTGTTTACATCATTTCCCAATATGCAGATGCTGAAGAGTTTTCCAGCAGTGAATGCTTTGAGATGGAGGGTAGAAAACAGTACCCTCAGCACTGTAAAGTGTGCTGTGAAGGAGAGGGGTGTTACGTGTGGCTGGCCTCAGCTCGCAGCAAGAGCTTTTCTCAAGGAGTTTTGGTGTGTGCTTCACAGATTGCAGCTGTCATGGAGCACACATCACAAAGCCATGCATTATGGATGTGTCTGTCTTCTGACTCGAGGTGCAGGAGAAGCACAAAGATAAATTAGGTCCTCCCTAAATGAAGGAATGGATGGGTTTCTAAAGGCATATCAGACAAATCTCAGGCATGCAAGGCACAGGAAAAACCCCTGGCGAAAGGCATGTGGCCTTGGTCTCTACATGGGCACATCTGGAAATTCATGGAGTGCCACTGCAGATCTTTCTGCAGCCTTGATTGCTGAGGTTTCATAGTGGGTAGAAGTGGCGCTCTTGCCCTTCTGATTGATGAAAGACACCCAGAGCACATCAATGCTCTGGAATGAGCCCAGAACCCAAGATCCAGCTGCAAGTTGCCTTTGGCTAATGCAGCCTTAGTGGGAGCACACTGATGATTGAAACTACCAGCTGGAGCAGATCTGGGAGCAAAGGTGTGAGGAGCACCAACACATGCCCACGAAACAGCAGTTATTACCTGACTGTGCTTCCTGCAACTTCTGCTTGTACTTAACCTGTCGCAGCCTTATGAGCCCTTCTCTTACTGGGAGGTGACAAGGCCATCACCCCTGCAGGTATTCCAGTGCCTGGATTTCTGAGGGAGTTATGTGTCTCCACACTTTTGAGACTCTAAGTTCCTTCCGTTGTTGGATTTCAGCTGCAGAACTTCTTGTCAGTTGTGAATCAGATGATTGTGTTGGCATTGGTTAGGAACAGAACACCTCGTGTAGGTCAAAACCAAAGCTTTTCTTCATGTTTATTATCTCTAAAATCTACTTGTGCCTTGGTTCAGTTCCCTTACAGTAACAGAAATTATTTCTCCTGTATTGCAGGGCCTGTCACATGGAGAAACATCCCCATTTCTATTAGTGGTGATGAGAAGTAATTAGTTCTACAGGGTGACACCATTTTTGTGTGATTTTCTTGCAAGCCTAAGAAAATGGTGAAATATATTTTCCTCTCTAGGCTCAGAACAGGGCCTAGAAATCAGGTAAACTCTCAGATTCCAAAAGCATTCACCTTTTCTTAAACTCCATGTATTGCATCAGTTTTAATAAGGTGCAAACAGGCCTAAAATTAAAGTAATATGAGTGTGATTGTTGGCTTTTGTTTAAATCTCTGTGGAATCCCTCAGATGTAGAAAGATTCTCCTGTAGTAAAGGACATATCAGACATCATGTTGGAAGTGGTACTGACTGGAGCCCATGTACAAACAAAGGTGAACCTCTCTAATAAGCTCTGTTTTGAAGCTGAAGGAAAAAACCAAAAAGATGACAGATAATATGTTAATATTTTATTTTTATGATCAAAATCTTATGTATAACTGATTTTAAAATAAATATAAAAGTAAATGTAGATGTAAAAATAAATGCATCACTCTTAGCTTTCTCCCTTTGTTTTTCTATGGCTTTTGTACCATTTGTAGAATAGAGAAATTTTTCCTGTGCACATGCGGCAAAACCACAATATAATGTTAATCTTTGATTAAAGATGTTGTATGTGATGATAATTTAAATGATAACATTAATCTATGTCTCACAGTGTACACAATACAAGTGGATCACTATATGGTCTATCATGTTAGCAAGTAAGATGACAGCTTTCCATTCCCAAATTTTAGTGAAGATGCCTTTTAAATTGAAATAAACAAAGATATAATATTTCCTGTGCAGCTACAAGGTTTATTTGTACACCAGGAACCTTATTGATGTTTAATATTTGCTCAAAAGCCTGTAGTCCTAATTTCTACCAGCTAAAGCCCCTCAATTGGCAAGGAGTAAACGTGAACTCAGCCACCAGGCAATTGATGACTCTGTTCTTTGTTGCTGCTTTCTATGGGTAACAGCAAATGTCAGCTTGGATGCACTCAGGAAAGTCATCTCTTGACCCCAGGAAGAATTCTGACCTGTCCCTTAATGGAAACCCTCTCCTTGCTGCTCAGGAGTGTTTCAAAAAGTCTCTGGACTTCATCCTGACATTTCAAATGCATTTACCTTTGCTCAAATGGCCAGGCTGGGGCTGCCAGGAGCCACCACTCAGCGCTGCACCCAACACATCAGAGGGGATTGGTGTGGTGTTTGTTCCTTGGGTAAGGAAGAATAAAACTCTTCTGGTAGCAGAGGAGTTGAGGCTGGACAGTCTCATGACCAGCTTAGCAGGGCACAAGGCAGGATCAGAATAATGTGGCCTCACTGAAGTGAGAGTGCCCCTGATAGCTCCTGCTGCCAGTGACGCTGCCAGGCCCCAGGCAAGGAGTAAATTCATAAAATAATGTAAATTGGATCTCTCAGAATATTCAAGCATTTAACTTGCTGCCAGTGCTGGTCAAAGTCACACAATTGGGCGATGGCTGCTGAACTGCTGCTTGAAAACTCTTCTACATAAAACCAGAGCAACAAGAGATTGCTCTTGCTGAGAACCTGAGTCTTGGCTGTGAGTTTGGTCTGCATGGATCTACTCAGAATCAGAACTGGCTTTAAGCATCCTTCCAGGGGCAGGAGATAAAAGCTAGAGTTGAGTTTTAAGTGAGGTAGGCAGTGTTGTTTATGAATAGAAGTTGTTCTAAGCTGTTTGGAGGAGTTGCAGGGAGTTCAAGAAGGGTGCAGCTGTTTGCATGCATGCTGATGGAGGCAGAATGATGTAGTTCCTGAATGACTGGTTGCTTTCCTCTCATGTTCTTTTACTTGTATTTTCAGAGAACAGAAAAAAAAATCCTTTATAAAAGTTAGCCTAATATTTCTTACAACATTTTTTAACTTGGTCTTTTTCTGTATTTGAACTTCAAAAACAGTGCACTGAACTATCATTTAGCTATAAACTTCACTGTATCACTTCAGTACTATAAGAAAATACTCCCAACACATGAATACCAATTAGTCCACAGCTGTTTATGAAGTGCATAATGGCTGGAACAGATCAATACATTTAACAAATAAATGAACCACAAGGCAACCTGGCAAATATGGGATAAAGAAAATATGACAGCTTAGATTCTTTATGGAGGCATAAACCCCAACTCCCACCAAGAGAATAATAAATAATAAACTTTTCATTTGAATAAAAGTATGGGTTTGGAGAGATAAGAAAATATATGAATTTATGTTAATGCTGCTTGTACCAGACATCACTATGAATATTGAGAAAGTGCAGCTTATATTTTAATCACAGTTATAATTTACATTCAAAAAGTATTTGGCTCCCTATGGTCAATTAAGAGGGTAAACATTTTACTTTAATTTTTCCAAATAGATAACTGTAATGAAATATGTTTGTAAATTGCTGTGCTGTTTGTAAATTACTGCAGGGCTGCACCTCTCACTCAAATCCTGCTTTTGAAGAGAGCATTGCTGCTTCAGGGAGGGCAGGAGGGAGATGAAAACCTTATAAAACCTGATCTCTGAATCTTCACTGGATCTGCACTGAAATGTTCTTGACAGTCAGTTTGGCACTGACTGGCTGTCAGCAGGAGCAGCACATCTGAAAATGTGAGAGTCCAGCTCCTCACAAGGGGTGCAGGGAGTTGTGCTGAGGCATCTCCCATGAAACTTTATAAAACTGTTATGAATTCATTCTAAAACCGTTTTTAGCCAAAATCTGCTTTGCATTTAACGAGATGAACACAAAGATCCAGTTCAGCCAAGTACAGGGCAGTACATGATGTCTGTTAAGTCCTTGCTGACCAACTAATTGTTCATTCTTGCAAGGAAATCATAGTGAAGTTGGCTGCTGGTCCAGAAGATGAAAGCCTGTGCTCTCCTTCCCTTCACGCCTATGAATCTAGAATCTCAGTTTGATTTTTACTTGGGGAAAGAAAAGAAAAGGTAACTGCCAAAAGATAACTGCCAATCCACTGTGCACTGCATCTTTTGAGGTTCACTTCATCTCCTTCTCTTTCTGACCCACTAAAACAAACTGATTCCAAGTATTACAGAATGTTCAACAGTAGACAAGAAGAACGTGTGCACCACACTGATTGTATACTCTGTGTGATTTAAACATATGCTTAAGCACTGCTGAATTTTGACTTAAATATTTACTCATGCACTAATTGAAATAGTTTTTATAAATGGATGCTTTAATCACTATACTGCAGCACAATTCTCTGCCCTTGCCAAACAATATGTCATTATTATGATATAATGGATTAGGATTTTGCCTTCCCCTATTTAAATGTTCCTTCAATAGGCTGTTAGGAGGAAGGAGATAGGGTTACTTAATTACTGTTTTAAAGAAAAGATGTCTTTTTTTCCCTAGCTATTTTGTGAGAGAAAAATTCATAACACTAGTCTGTCAGATTTTTTTTAGAGGTCAAGCTGTCCCCATGTGACAGTTTGGGACTAGAGCTATGGCTAGGGTAGGAAATAGATGTTTCTCAGGCTGCAGATTCAGGAATCCAGGACAAAAACATGCCAGACTTATGGGATAGATTCCAAAAAGAGCTAGGGTTCTTGGTGCCTGGACTAAAAACTGGGTTCTCAGCTGTGGGATTAGAGTGAAAAAGTAAAAGTCATGTGCTTGAGATTTCTGTACAGGGGCTAAAGAGAGTTAAGCCAACAAACATAGCAATGGGAGGGAACTTAAACTAGGCAATAGGCAGTGCAAGTGGAAACATCCAAAACTCTGGCTCTTTTGTATTTAAGGAGTTCTTTGAGGTCTGCAGTCACTGAACTCTCTGAACAAGGTACAAAGACAGTAATACTTCCTATGTTTAAAATGCACAAGGGGCATGGGAAAGAACAGGACAAAGCAGCAAAAGCTTGTGATGAGAATGTTCTCAGAGTGAAGGAATTTAGGTTAAATTCTGCTCCAGCTGAGGAGATTCAAACATCCACCTCCAACCTTCAATGAGAACATTCTTCCTACCTGCAAATTGGCTATTTTACAGTGCTAGCAAGGGATACATTCCTCATCTCCAACTGAAAGTAGGCCAATGTAAAACCAATTATGCAAGAGTCATGGGGACAGAGAGGGAACAAGCAAGGGGAAGTCTGTGACCTAATGGATAGAACTGAAAAACAAGAGTGTGGGGACAAAACCAGAGTTTGAAAACGTGGCCACGGACACGCAACTCCTTTGACAAGCAGATGCCTAAAACTTTGCATTATTATAGTCAAATAAAATTCAGAAAGTATCAGGGTTTGAGGATGCAGTAAATGAAGTCATCCAGGCATAGCAGAGTTATGTTTTGATAGTGATTAGTTTTCTGGACATCAAAAGAGACAACAGTGGAGCACAACCAAGGGGACTTTATTAACACAAATCTGCAAACATCTCCATAGGAGCACTATGCTCCAGAGTTCTCAACAACCCTAAATATGTAACAAGTAAGTCAAACCCATGCTTTCTCTGTGCCAGGGGAAGTCCAAAAGTTCCTGACCTCATTGCTGGAAGCAAGAACAAATAGGCACTGATTAGACCCAAGTTAAGTGTATTTCACCTGAGGGCTCATTAACTATAGGAGAAAGGGAATTCATATGCCTTTTGAATGTAATAAAACACTGTGCTTGTGCTGTGAAAAAATACTGCCTTGGTGGCAAAAAAAATGTATATAATGAGTTTTGTGCTAAAATTATAAAGATACAGTTTAAGAAACAAATTTCCAACAAATAACAAGCAAGAACTACGAGAGCTTACATTATGAAAGTTTGCCATTGCTAATATGGATACCAGAAAACATAGAACAAAGAAAAAAATGTAGCATAGGGCTAACCTATAGTTTAAAGTTTTGCTATAATTTGGTTCAATGTTCAATATAATCAGAAGTCTGATTAGGAGACATGGAGATACAAGAAAACCCCCCCCCACAAGCATAATGAAGAGATACCACTAAGTAAAAATAAAGCTCAATATTGCTATTGAATATAGCAGAAATCAGCAAACCAGATTTTAAAAATGGAGCAAAAGCAATCAATTAAAAATACCCTTTTTCATAAAGAAAAGAACCCAAACAAAACCAAACCTCAGTAAAGCACAAATCAAAACCAGTAAAACACAGAAATGTGGGCAGTGACTCATCAGGAAGCTCACCTGAAGGAGAAAATGGATGGCACCAAAAAACCATAGGGAGCTTGCTATGGAAGTGTTTTGCTGCCATTAAAAACTGTGTTTTTATTAATGCCTGTACAAGTAGCATTGGACTGTAGAAGTTTTAAACCAGATGCAGAAGGAAGATGACTTTGTCACTGATGTTTACCCATATGAAATTTTACTGTTTGATTAGTGCTTGCAGCAGCTCTGGATTCACAGATAATTGTTGCTGCATCAGCCCAGCCCAGGATACACAAACAAGTCTTCCAGCAGCTTCACTGAAAAAGCTTAAATGTTGGAATCAGTTTATAAACCCCAGAGCTGATGGACTTTGGAAGATTTCTATGACTTAACAGAATATATTTATTTCTCTGAATCGCTCAAAATACATACTCCAGGTGATTTAATTTTGATATCAAGAAGTCTATTATGTGAGATTCTCAGTATTATAATAAGAACAGCAGTATCTCTGACTGTGCATTGGTATTCATAAAAATAAAGTCCATGTCAGAGGAAAAGAGGGAGATTAAGTAGCACTGAAAGAAAGTGTGAATAAACCAGAAAATCACACAATAATTATATGCTGGGCAATCTCTTACAGAATTTATCTTCAGAATCCTAGGAAGGGGCCTTTAAAGCAATTATAAAGGGATATATGCTTGCTTGCATAGTGGATTTAGAAAAAACATGAGATAGACACAAACGTAGACTCAGAGCAACAAGTTAGTGCTTTGCAGGAGCCATAATGAGAAAGATTTTCATGAGAGGAAAAAGTGAAACATCCATTTAGACAGAGCCACTACTGACATAAACAAGAGCCAAAGCCCAGAAAGAACTTCTATTTGCAAACCAGTAGCCTTTGGCATTTTTTCTTCTCCATAGGGAAGATGTTAGACACATTAGCAGGCAGATTTAATTTTAATAGATGATCTAAGACAGCTACAAGAACAAGGAGTGCTCAGAAACAAGGTCAAGCAAAATGAAGAGATTTGTAAAATGCAGGTGTCATAACTCTGCACAAATGCATATTAATAAATGTGGAAACATGGAGGGTCAGCTGATTTATTGCAGGGTTTCTAAACATCTGAAGAATGTGATATAGGTACATTAAAAATAGGGAAGAGTCATGATCTACTGGATGCCTCTCTGAAATATTTAGGACACAAGTACCTTCCCTCTTACAGAGGGCTCTTTTCTCCATGGAAATTGAATACTTAGCTGACAACTTTCCCCCCTTAAAAATAGTTGAGAAACTCCTTCCAAACCAGGATGAGCCTAATCAACCTCCCTCCTTAGCC
This sequence comes from Melospiza melodia melodia, assembly GCF_035770615.1. NCBI lineage: Eukaryota > Metazoa > Chordata > Aves > Passeriformes > Passerellidae > Melospiza > Melospiza melodia. Next base: position 25,239,795 of record NC_086204.1, on the reverse strand, counting down.
AAGTCTTTTCCAATAAGTCTTGGAAGAAATAGAGACAAGAAAGCTTCTGCTGATGCAAACCAATCTGTGTTTTAGGAAAGAATTCCCTTAGGTAAGTGCAAGGAATTCTTGTGAGACATTTAGCACATCACAGATTCTGAAAACGAGGCTTTTTCACAATATATAGGTCCAGAGAAAATGTTCTGTTTTTCTTGGTAGGATCTCTGTGTTTAATTGGGATGTTGGAGAAACATGAAAAATGCTTTCAGAATTGAATTAGCATGTGAAACGACTTTCCTTGTGCATTGGGTTCAAGTGCTTCAAAAACAAGGAACAAGAGAAGACTGTTCATTATAATTTGTTTAATTATTGAACCATTAGTGCCAAAGATTAGGGACACTGAAGAAGTTTAGTAAATAAATGTACTGGGAATAGATATCATATGCTGATTACTTGATGCTGGCTATACAAAACACCAATTTAATGTAATGGAAACCTTCACATGGGAACCAGTTTAGAGGCAATGCCTAAGTTTCAAGTTCCTCCTGAAAGCAATGTCAAAAGGGTTGGATATGGAAGTATAAATACCAAAATGGAAGAGCTGTGTTATCATACTAGGTTTATGTTCTCAAATTTATCTGTAATGATGTAAACAGATGAAGTTGCCATAGATAGAATTAACATATTTTACTTTAAGAATTGCCTCCTTTTCTACTAAAAAAAAAAAAAATTAAAAATTAGGATGTTAATAATTTTTTTTTCTGTGATCAACATGAAAAACAATAGGGACATTGGAATTGCCTAGACCACTCATAGATCAATCTGGAGCTATAATGCACTTTTAGTGGAGAAAATCTATTACAGATTAAAGCAGAATAAAAATGGTTATATATTTCATGCTAGAACTATGTATCAGGCTTTATCCCAAAATTATGGTCCCAAGGAATTGCATTTAATAATTAGGCCATCATAAGGTATAATGAAAAAAGAATCCTTTGCTGAAAAAGAGAACATTTAGACTACTAAAATAAATAGAAAGATCTCTTCGGGGATGAATGATGCTGAAAATAATGTATATCACATTAAAATGTGTACACAATAAGTTAATACAGATTACTTGCTTAATTGAAATGCTTCTGGAAGAAAATAGCAACAGTAACTGCATAAAAAGCACTTCAGACAGAGGATAGCATTTTTGTAATTAAGATTATGTCTAGACCATCTAGTTACGACTGCTTTTTTCAGAGGTAAACCACATTAAGATATTTAGTTATGAAGTGCAGATTGTAAATATGAAACAACAGGGAAAGAATAAAATGCAAAAACTGAAATGAGCAGAAGTAGGTGATAAATATTGGCTTTGCTACTAATCAGGTAGTGTAAGTTCTGTGCTGCCTGGTTCACAGAATATTTTTCTCTCTGTATAATAAAGTACATTTTGTTGTGTTGGATGTCTGTCTAAAATGCCAAACAAACTGTCTTTCAGAAAAATTATATGGCACTGTTGCATTTCAATGTGTACTGGAAATCTGACAGGAATAATAAAAAAACCCTGAGACAGGGAACTCAGCTAGGTCTTAAAAGTATGCAGTGGGAATTGGAGTGCTAACAAGATTTCATCTGCTCTTTGTATATGACCTCTTTTAAGCCTGAACCTGTGTCTTTTATTAATATTTTTTACAATCCACTTAGAGAAAAATATAAAGTACCTAATAAGAGGCACTTCCAATTGTTTGGGTATTAAAAAGAAGAATAAAAGGAATAATATATCTTGCCCTGGAAAACATGGCTTCATCAGAGGAGGGAATTAAGAAGGTGTTAAAGGGCTGGTACTTAGAACAAAAATGGTAGGAAGAAATGGCCTTGTGAGGGAAGAAATGTCCATCTGTGGCTGTCTGTACTTCTGTTCCAATGTTCTGCTCTCTGTCTTGCTGAAAATGTTCATCTTTTCCTTGAAATCTAAATTCTCATTATACAATGAAAAGATTAACTGTGCAAATAAGCCGTATTCTTTCAATTTATGAAAACCTTAATGGAATTTCTCTGACCGTAGAAGATCAATATATAACATTTTTTCTGGAGAAGTCCCAGTCACAGGAGGCTCCATCATAGTTTCTGCTAAGGAGGCAGCATTGGAGGCTATCTGAACTTGCCAGCACAGGGAAAGGACAGGGAAACAAAGGTTCCACGGAATCAAGTGTTCATTCAGACCATGGATTTACTGATTCTGAGGAGGTCAAAATTTGACTTCTGCCTACATTGGCAGTATCTTTTTAATATCCAGATGCAAGCGTCTTTCCAGCACTAAAATTATCTTTAATGTAATGTTTCCTACCCTGGATGAAAATAGTTTTTATAATCTAAAGTGGGACTTGAGCCCAGTATCCCAATATATAAAGCCATTACATTAACCAGCTGAGATGCTCCGTCATAAAAAGATAACTACCTTTACATAAATAACTCCTGACTATGCAAGCAGGGCTCGTCTTTGAAGGTGAGAGAGAACATTGTGGTTTATTATATTATAGGAATGATAAAAATGGTATTTATAGACCAGACTACAATGACCCTCGTGATGAGCATTGAGAGATTTACACTTTAAGGGGAAAAGAACTTTTTAAAGAACTGACATCATCATCAAACAATTCGTGTTTCTCGGTGAATCCACAAGCTGAGAGTGGTGTTTTAATGACTAAAAATCATGAATATTAAACTGGAGAAAAGTTGACAGTATTTAAATGAGCATCATTAAGAGACACATAAATTAACAGGATTTTTAGTTCTTGTGGAACCGCCGTTTCAATGTTAATTAAACAACTGGAGTGCTCTTGTGCATTCCCAGCAAACTGTCCCTAATGTGTTCTGCTGAATATCATTATGGGTGGCTGCCTTGCTGTTTAATTATTTTCAAGCTGATTTTTTTTTCCCCGTTGCTGCAGTGGTTTTATGCTTGTCTTGCATTCAGAAGGCGATGGGGCTTAATCCCAAAGGAGTCTGTCAGTTTGATCTACATGTGGTGCTTATACTGAAATACCCATTTTTGTAACTAATAAAACATGCACATATAGTGTTGCTGCCTAACCCTGCTGAAAAAGCCTCACTATTGACTGCATTATCTTTGTACGTAACAACCATTTGATGACTTACTGGGATTTTAGCAGGAGTTCTCTATCACAGTGGTAATCATTATTTATTCCATTCTGCACACGCAGGTGGTAAAGAATATGAATTTAGATATAGAGAAGGGAAGGGAAATAAGCATGAGATCTAGTTATTTTCTAAATGTGAGGAGGAATGCTACACAGAGCGCTGCGTGCTGTATCTGTTCAGCAAATTCACTCCTCAGCTGCTCCTTTCCTGCTACCTGCATTATGTACAGCAGGAATTAAAAGCAGGGCTTCTTTTCTAGCTTGGCCATTCACCTGCCCCTCTTGGTGCCTGCAGGGAGAACAGGCTCTGTTTGGCTGTCCTTCAGCAGACCTTGCCTTGTCAATCTCTCTCAGTGGCTCCGCATCCTTCCCCTCCCGAGCAGCTGGACTCTGCCTGGCTCGGGCAGGAGACACTCCCCGGATTTCCACATGGACCCAGACTCCATGCTGGGCTGCCTGCCCACCCAGAGCCTGGCCACAAGGCTGGAGGGACTCTGGGATCCATGACCATCACTGCTGCTTGGGCGCTTGTCCGTGTCGCCTCTGCTCTTGGCAGGCGATGCCCATCCTGCCTGCTCTCCCAGCACACACAGGCACACACCCCAGGTGAGCTCAGGGGGCTTAAATTGCAGCTGTGCACTCCAGATGTGGTGTTAATGCCATGCCAGGTGTCCACACAGGCTCCACACAAAGGCCCCATTGAGGACTGCTCCAGCCTACACAGCAAAGAGGATGTGGCTGATTTCTGCCCTTCCTCCCAGGCAGAACAGCACAGAGACTCCAAATATTCAATGAATGTGTGCTAAGTCATCTGCTGCCGCCCTGCTTCCTCCCTGCTGCTCTGTGGCACCATCAGAACCAGAGTACACTGTCTCCAAGTTGTGGCCATGTATTTCTGAGACCCACTCAATCTAAATCTTTCCTTGGGGTCTGTCGATGCAATCCTGCAGCATTGGACCTCACCTGACCATCAGCCCTCAGATGGCAACATGGCCAATTGCTGGCCAGCCTGAGTTCCATAAAATGTCTCTGTACATTTTGTAGTCAAGACAAGAAAAAAAAAAATAAATCAGAGCTTTCTGTCTAAGAGAACCCAGACTCAGCAGCTGGTGGTACTTCCATTATTAATCTGTAACTATGTAAGGCCAAGGAGTGCAAGTGTTAAAGAAGTTCTGCCACCCTACACATCAAACACCCTTTTTCTTCATAAGTTTAAGCAATATTTTGTAATTAAACAAAAATGTCCTCATTGCGGACTTTGAATAATTAATTATTAAGTTAAAAATAAAAATAATGTAAGTATCATTTTTTAATTAAATAGTTTAACCTTAAAAAACCTTATAGCAAAAAATACTTAACCATGTTATACCTTATTAATAAAAAACTACAAAACTGACTACTGTAAAACTATAACATAAATTAAAAAAATTAAACATCTAAACCTAAACATAAACTATAATCTCAAATACCTTGAATCCCTACCTCAACAAAAAAAAAAACAAAAAAAAAAACCACAAAACTCAACATTAATTGGTGAATACACAGCTCTCACTGCTGGGGATGGTGGATTTCTCTGTGGAGCTCAGCAAGTCATAGAGATAATAAACTTGGTGTCACTGTGTTGAAGTGATGAGAAACAGAGTGGATGGAAATCAAAATTCTGACAGGTTCCTCAGATTTAGGATTATTTTTCACACCAATTTTCTAAGAAATGCGACTGAACATTTGTTGATGGGGGAAAAAGTATTTTGCATCCAGACCTCAATTTAATTAACTAAAAAGTTGGTTTTGAATGTTTTTCCATCCTACCTACTTACTCACAGTTGCCTGTATTAATAGAAACCGTTGATAGATGTCTTTAGGGGAACTTCCTATCTAATTAGTGGATTTTTTATGCTGCATCTTGCCAATAAAAACAAAATTAAAATAACTAAACAAAGCTAATTATGTGGTGCTTTGAAATACCTGTCACATAGTTGAATATACATTTCCTCCTTCCCTTACTGTACGTTACATCAGCTAATAGGCATTTATATATCAGGTATTTCACTTTTTGCTGGATTGCTGTTTTGACATGCTTGTTTAGAAGGTGGTACCCAGGTCCTTTGTGAGCTGTTCCTGACTGAAGCAACAAGAAACGAGGTAGCTGAGTTCACAGAATGAACAATTGTGTGATGCAAACAAGCTCTTGGGCTTTATTTCTTTAGACTTTTGTCTTTGGAGATCCTGCCCCAAATCTCCAAATAGTTGATGATTAGAGGTGTGAGTATGGAATGTTGGTGTGAAATTGCACAGAGGTCTGGCTGTGAGGACCAACCTGGGCTACATTTGGTGCCTGATTTAGCATTATTTTGGTTTGTGACATTGAGAAATGGTGCTCTTCACACGCCTTCTCTTCCATAATGTAAATTAGTCCTTGGTTTGGGACTTTGGTACAAATTTAATAAGATAGATTTCCTGTGTTATCTCCAGATTTGTTTCAGATGTAATTCTAAATTTAAGATAATGTGATATTGTTCCAATTTGGCTAAGTTAGTAACAGCATTTATTTGGAGGTGGATCAGCTCTTCAGTGAGTCACCTATTCAAAGAGCTTGTGCTGCCTGACCATTCACTGAGCATTTCCAGACTGCAGGGAGGTGCTCAGAGGCCCAGGTGTGTGTCCATAGATCCACGGATCCTCCACTGCACTGGGTGAGACAAAACTCATGGAATACATACTGGGCACGGCTGCCGGAGCAGGTAACTATATTTCAGCAATCTGCATATTTTCAGATTATATACCACAGGAAGCTGGCAGAAATGCAAACAGTTCTGTGTTCTGCTCTTTGCAAATACTTGGGTGTGTTGATTCCTAGGATTACTGCACCAGTGGAAAGTTGTAAGTGCCAGCAGCAAGTGCAGGCTGGTGGTGCTGGTGCAAAGGCAAACGCAACTGCCCTGGACCCAAATCTTGGCTGCAGATTTCGCAAAGGAGAATGACAAACCTAACCAAAACCCAAAACTCCCATCAGGTCAGCCAGCCAGCAAAACCCAAAGCAATTTAGTATATCAAAACAGGAGGCAGACTTTCCTTTACACAGAAATCTGTAGGAGGAAAAATAAAGTCCATAAATGGAAAACAATATCTCAAGGGTCATGACACAAGGACAGATTTGTTTCCCAGTTGAAGGCTGCACCTTGTGTTGAATGATCTGATTCATTTTTGTGTTACACTGATGACTCGAAGTCATTTATTCAGTTTTTTACCTTTGCCTCATTTTCTGAATTTCTTGGAAATATCTGGTACAGTCTATAAGTTCCTGTCTTTCTTTTGTATGAATGAAGAAATATGAATTTTCAAAAAGCCATTCATAATGAAGGCAACTGTGTCATCTTATTTTTATCTATGTTTCACTTCCCTAGTAAATACCACGGAGCACAAAGTGTTATTCCAACACAAGGCTTTATAAAAAGCAGTTATTTCATGTTGCTGGGTCCATAGCATGGGATCAAGTACTGTTGTTTCGTTGCTAAGTATTTTGGAGTGTTTCTGTGTCATTTAAGTACTGCAAATTGCAACCATTTTCTTGTCAATAGGGCCTTATACAGGTGAATGGCCTTGTAAAAGTCACCTCAATGACAAAAACATTTACATGCCTCTGTCTCCCTGTTTTGGATTTCTTCTTTGCTGTCTGAATCTTCAATTTACCATCTGCACCCTAAGATGGTTCTGAAGATGCCTGCAGGTTTTCCAGTGGAATCCCATATCCCAATTCTTGCATCTGCAAACTAAGCCCATGTACTTTTCCATAATTTTTCATTCAGTCAATGATATCTTTGCTATCTGTAATCTCTAGACAACAAAAATTATGAACAGTTTTATAATATATTTTCTTTGTACATAGGAAGTCTGCTGAGCTTTCCGGCTCTGTGAGTAAAATGGATCCTGTAAATGGTTCCTGTTTTCAAAATCTGAGTGCTGTTACATATAGTTTAGTAGGTGTGATCAGTAGATGAATCCCCTGAGCAGCATTTAAGACTGGCCTGCTTGCTTGCCCCAGGTGCTGATGCAAGTTTTTGGTTACTGAATAGGGGAAATCTGGGTTAGATTACCAGCCCAGCACATCTGCTCATTTATAACAATATAAATTCTGTACTGGGTCTCATTTTAAAATTTCCATCGAGGTTTCAGAGTTTTAACAAGCAGGGAATATCCCAAAGAAAGAAGCCAGCTAACAATACAAGGACAGCCTGAGGAATAGGGAATGTTCCATGGACAGGTAAGCAGGCAGAACTGAACCCTTGTTTTAGTGCTTGGTTTTGCTGATCTTTACTTTTGGACATGAAGGTTCTGGGACTAGATGCAAGCCCAACTTAACTGAAATAAAATCAAACCAAACCTGTTTGAGAAAAAAGCTTCTGGGTAGGAGGGTATAGCCAGCTCCCTATCCACTGAAATTCAGGATTTACCAGCAGCAATCTGATACTTTTTGCTTCTGCAACTCTGAGCTGCTCCAGCACAAACATCAGAGCTGTACACACAAAATCAGACATAAACCAACTTTTCAAAAATCTCTCTTTGTTCAGAGCTTTTTATGTTTATTTTTCTTGTGTACAATGACGATTTTAGTTAAAATAACACTGCATCGTTTGGCTCAGGTTACTGGATAATTGGGGAGTCTTTAAAGCAGATTTTCAAGTTGAGAGTAATGGAGACAATTTATAGTAGAACAGATGGTTGGCCTTCATTTGCCTGTTGACAGGTAGCGTGTTGTCAGCACTTCAGGTTGTTATCATACAGAGAACAGCAGTTCAGAATCTTAATTGGGACCCAAAAGGATATACTCTACACTTTTCCTGGGCATTTACAGGCACAGGAAGATATACAAAAGAAAATGGGGAGGGGAGGAAAAAAGCTGATGTCTATGTATGATTCAAACACGTTGAGTTTGTGCAGGTCGATTTCAGTGTAGAAATCTTTTGATGAGAATACAAAAATGGAGAGGCTGCAAGAGGTCAGAGGAGTACTGCTTCCCATGCCAGGGAGTTCATTTCCCCACACCAGAGCTTCCTGTTGTAGCAACAACAAACAGTTCATTAAAACATGCAGAATACACTGTGAGCAGCTTTGCAGAGCACCTGGAAGAAATTTGTGAATATTGAGAGATTTCTGATTGAATTTTTTTCCACTCTGATTTGGATGTTCACTTTATTGAGCAGGAAGCAGCTGAAATCACGTTCTCTGAGGCAGCAAAATTGTGATTACTTATAAAGACTTGTTCTAGCAGGAAGAGTGTGCAACAAAATCTGTAGCACTTTTCAAACAGCAAGGTTTGTGTAGGTATTGCTAATCAGTCTTTGTTATCTTCATATTTTATTTTATTATGCTTAATTACTTTATTTTATTTGGAGTGCTAAACTCCTTCTGGGAGTATGTGAGTTCAAAAGGTCTGTGGCTCCAAAGGGTTTGAAGAAGAAATGCTGGATTGGTAATGGCTGGGAAAATAAAGTAGGTGCAGGCTGGCACTGTGGTCTGTGGGGAACAAATTCCTCTCAGACATGTTGCTTAGAGAGATTCCCTGAAATAATGCCATTATCCCTGAGAGTATTGTCAACCTTTGCTCTTCAAATATTCTTTATCTCATACATCCAGTTATGAACTCCTTTCACAACCCATTATTATTATTGAGGGCTAACACTGTGCTTGGCCTGAGCGAGTAACACGTAAATCCTGCTCAAAGGGCCGACAAACTGAGGTGGGCTGCTTTCCTGCAGAAATGAAATCCAAGCCTAGATCCATAGCATGGGATTTGAAGCAGGTCACATCCCAGCTGTGATATTTTCCCAAGGAAAGCAGCTTGGTTGAGCACGCAGCCAAACCGTGATCTCCATCTGAGAGGCACATGATGCTGTATTATTTAGGAGTGGAGCATTTTAAAAACTGAAAATCAATCTCTAGCAGCCGCCTTTTTAAATCTTGAAACAAAAATGAAAGAAAGCAAACACTTCTAACACAACATTGTTTTTAGGAGTAATGAGACATCTGAAGAGATGGTGTTATAAAGCTATTTAAGATTCCATACAGGAGTATAAAAAACACCTATTGCCACAGAAAATTCAGGAACATGTGGGAGATGCACACAGGCTGGATTAGAAATAGAATGTCCTCTAGCAAGCTTCATTTTCTTTTTCTTTTTTTTTTTTTTTTTTTTTTTTTTTTTTTTTTTTTAGCAAGCTACAAATGCTACTTTCATCCTCAAAAAGAGAAGAGGGAGAGAACTTCTTTACAATGGCTGAGAAAATGTGAGAAATTCACCCCACTGCACCTTCCCTTGTGGATAAGCAGCTGAGGTCTGCCTTCAGCACCCAGCCCTGCCTCAGCTGGGCACCCAGCTGCACCTCTGACATACTCATTCTGCAGCAAGGCTTGGACACTCACTGTTTCACCCTTGCTAGAGATTATTTTGGCCAAATCATGATTAAAAAGATATTTTTAGATGGCTTCTGCAGACAAAATGTCAGAGGATTTGTTTCTGAGTCAGAGATAGAACTTTTGTTTGGAGAGTTTTTCTGGAGCACTCCCTGCAATATTCCAGCGTGGAGCTGCTGAGTTTAGTGTTTTTGGCTGGTGAATAAGTGGCTGTTAATACTGGATTGAGAGCCACAGCATCCATGCCTGGGATCAGTGACACTCAGCACCATGAAATTAGCAGGCTTGCTCCTGCTGGAAGCTGTGCTTGCTCGGAAAGACTGGAACCAAAGCTGGGTTTTGATGCCCTGTACAGGTGTAACACAGGTAACAGCACTAACAACTGCCTGCTTCTCTCCACTGCTGCATTTGTGTGGGCACCTGGAAGGTCATGAGTGGGATAAAAACACCATTTACTGGCTCTCTTTGCTCATTCAGATCTTGGAGACTTTGCTGACCCTGAACTACAGAAATTAGCTGAGCTCAGGTGACAGGAACAGGTTCTCATGAGGAAGCAAACCAAAGCCTCCTGACCATGTCTGTGAAAAATTGGGTTGAGATGAATTTCAAAAGTGCTGTTGATTTTAGGGCTTTTATTGGCCTCTGTGCCATGACTGCTCTCATTGGGTGTGCCTGATATTATTAACCTCCTACACAGACTCCCCATCTGACAGAAAACTGCCTACCTTGCAATCTTTGCCAAAAACTAGTTTAATCTTCGGCAGCTCTAACAACTCTGTGCACAATGTGATGAGGTGAACAGCTGTACAAGTGAGAGATGTGGGAAACAGACTAATTTCTCTTTTATGGCCAAGAATAGGATGAAGGATCTGTGCTAATTCTAAACATAGTTATACTAAAACTCTGTCTGCTTTGCCTGCTCTAAAGCAATTATTCTCTATCTGATGTTTTATCCTTTGAATTGATCTGCCTCAGCTGCAGAGGTATGAGCAGGTGCTTGAGGAATACCTGCCCTCCAGGAGAAGCAGCAACACTCTGCCCCTAATTATCCCCAGATAATAATTAAATGTTTTGTTAGTTTCTTTTTTCCCCGCTTTCTTTAAAGGTTTCTCTTTCCCTTCCATTTTCTTTCCTTACTGTAACGTTTTCTTGTAGTACTGGAAAGCATTTCTTCATTGTTTGGATTAATTTCCAAACAGATTAAAAACTGTTGTAGCAGTCAAGCTTCAGTTCCTTCGTTTATTAGATTCAGAAGACAGCAAATTCCTTAAAACACAGATATAAACAATTATGGTAATGCATTCTGATTTTATAATTAGTTTTCATCACTGGAAACATATAAGTTTGGGCTTCACATTTTTTAGGACACTCCTCTCCTCCCATCTTTGACTTTGAAGTTCATGCATTTCTGTTCCCAGCCCTTGGTGAGCTGCATAGAAAGGGACAGAAATTTAACTCTCAGAGGCACCAAAACATGAGAGAAGGGCACAGAAGGACAAGGAACTGCTGGAGTGAGTCCAGAGGAGGCCACAAAGATCAGCAGAGGGCTGGAGCACCTCTCCTATGGAGACAGCCTGAGCTGGGAGAAGAGAAAGCTCCAGGGAGGTCTTAGAGAACCTTCCTGTGCCTAGAGTGGCTACAAGAGACCTGGAGAGGGCTTTGGAGAAAGGTCTGGAGAGACAGGACAAGTGGCAATGGCTCTAAATTGAAAATTACAGACTTGCCTTAGATATTGGGAATAAACTCTTCCCTGTGAGGGTTGGGAGGCCCTGGCACAGTTTGCCCAGAGAAGCTGTGGATCTCCTATCCCTGGAAATGTTCACAGCCAGCTCGGATGGGGATTTCATCAACCTGGTCTAGTGGAAGGTGCCCCTACCTGGGGCAGAGGGGTTGGAACCAAATGATCTTTAGGGTCCCTTCCAACCCAAAGCATTCTGTGATTCCATGAGATTTTTCAATGACATTTTTGGGCACAGGATCAAGCTGTAGGAGCTCTGCTGAAAACTGAGCTTGGACCCTTGTTGTTGTTATATACAACAAGAGCTTCTTAATTTTTGTTTTAATTACTTTTGTCTTGCATATCCAGAAGGATAGGAAATGAGTTTTATTAATACATGGAGAGTGTAATGATCATTAAAGAATAAAGAAAGGATTGTAGTATTCTGGTGCAGTCCTCCCACACGGAACCCTGAAACCTGATTGTAGCCCTTGAGGGTTTGAGCATTGCCCTGCTTAATGATAATTTGTGTCACTGCTCCAAAAAAAGAAGTGGCTGTTAGGGCAGGAAAAGAGCTCTGATGAACAATGGGAGAGATTAAATTAACATGAATGGGCAGAAGCCCCATATGTGGTCCCAGGATCCATTAAGACAGGTATTTCCAGCAGAAAGAGGGAATTATTAGGACCATTGTACAAAACACTGATGAGTTCAGGACAATCTCACCCTTATAGTTCTCATCATTTTCCTTCAAGGAAAACAAAGTCAAGCTGAAACAGGTGCTGGAAAGGACAGAGGGTGACAAGGGGGGTGTGTCTATTCTGTGCATTGAAGTACAGCAAAGAAAGCCTTGAGCTAGCACCTGCCCAAGCTCCTGCATCCAGATGGTGCACTCAAATCTGGAAATAGCAGCCTCAGAGTAGCCCTGGAGCTCCACTGAAGCACCCTGCAGTGCATAAATAGTTTGCTCAGGTGGAATGGTGTGCTGAAGCACCTTTACAGCTTTCTAGAACTGGAGCTGGCTTGCACAGCTCTTCTCCTTAGGCCATAACACCCAGCCTGAAATCTTGCTGAGCCTGATCAAGTCAAGACAACATGAGCATCATTTTTCTCTTCATAAGGATAGACACTGAATTGTGTGCATGCTTGCTGTGGGAAGGATGAGTGAAGAAAGAAAAGAACTAGTTAAACATGAGGCAAGAAAATATGTTCTTAAACTGGCCATGAAAACAGCAGGAGCTCCAACTGGCAGAGGAGCAGTTTTGGTTTTCATTAGGAATATTGAACCCGGTTCATGGGAGATGTTTGTTGCCTTGGCTAGCAAGTTAAAAGACACTACAGAATTACCAGCTGAAGTTGTTCAGCCCCTTGTGGATGAGAACTTGGGTGCAGATTTACAGCACATGGCAACCTCAGCAAGGCCTGGACATGGGAAATGAAGATTTGCCTTTGCCTCAAACTGCAGAGTGTGAAACTACAAATTTTAGTCAGGTTGGAGTTCTGGGGTACAGAGGTTGCTTCACAGTAATGTGTATGGCAAAAAGTACAGCCTGAAATTCTTTGTTGGACTCTCCCAGTGCATGATGCTGCCACTGGCTGATGTCTGCTGATGCCCTGAGATCTGTGCTGGGGCACAGGTTTGGTATGAACCAAATAACACCTGCATGAACGTGAGCTGAACTCCCAGGCTCTCACCGGTCCTACACATGATCCTGATTCATTTGTGATGGCTCTAAATGAAATTCCTACAGCACAGGACATGATGGCTCCTTGTCTGTGGCAGGAGACAGACCTGCACAGAAAAGAAGCTCAGCTGGTAGGAAGAATTCTCTTGTGCTGGTGTGTGTGTGGAAGTGAGGGGCTGTGGGGCAGGACCCACCCAAGCACAGCTCAGATGTGCTGAATCTCTGCTCCCTGTGCTTAAACTGCACCAAAGGCAGCATAGATGCATTTATTTATGTCCCTCTTCGAGGCAATTTGTACAGACCAGAAGAGACAGAGACCATGGAGGGTAAATATTCAGGGTGGGGATTTAGCTGTGTGGATCCTACCAAGGTTAATGGAAGTTGTACCACTAAGTCCCTTCATGTCACTCAGTGAATAGTCAGGAACCCTTGTACCGTGAGCCTTAACAAGAGTTAAGTACAAGCAGTAGCAGCACTAAAAATAAAACTCATTTGATGGACTAAATGAAACTATTCATTTAAGAACAGCAAGTATTGTTGTAGTTGCTGTTGAGTTCAGAAACTGAGGAAAACAAAGAGTTAGGAAGAGATCAAGATTTTGTAAGAGGTGATTTCTGTTCTCCTATCTGTCATCCTTTTCTGAGCTTTGTGATGCAACAGTTTTCAGTGTTATCCCTGTGAAGATGTCACCAAATTCTCTCTTTATCT